>NC_071408.1:33660637-33873137 GCF_017976375.1 Cuculus canorus
ACTGCCACCAGTATCTTAAATAATCCCATAGTCAAGGCACGGTATGAGCTGTATGTGAAGGTAAGGTGCAAGTGGAAAAAAGGAACCTGTCATGTTTGCTATACCAGTATTTCCTCCATACTGATGGAGTTAAACTGCAGTGCTCTGTCATCTATTTCTGACTTTTTGGTAGCTCACAGATTGAATGTACTTCTGATGTGTTTTGCCTGTCTTAAACTGTTGTGTCAGATAACTGTTTGCTGAAAAGATGACCACCTTCAAACTTACCAGCTTTTGGGTTTTGTTTACTGTTTCTATGTATACCTGGTCAGTTTTTAATTAGATGCTTCTATTAAAAAGATCAAGCTTTAGGGAAGCCTTAGCAGTGTCTTTATGTGTAATACCGACTGTATAAGCAAAAAACACTTTACTTCTAAACAATTGAGTCATTTGTAAAGGCTCTGGTGTTTGACTTTGTACTAAGGTTCAGTGGACACACTACTTTTTGTTCTATAGAATTTTCAGGGTTCATGGCAGCATACAAAAAATGAAAGCCTCCAACAGTAGTTGTGGTGAGCTGAGAATTTAGAAAGCATGGCAGCTGATGTTGCAGATAAGTGACCTAAGAAACACATGAATTTATTTTAGCAAAATATTTTGCTTTTCCTCTCCTGTGGCCAACACAGTGACTTCCTCTGTAGTTCCATTGTTAGGTCTTGTAGCTACTTTTAATTGCCTTACAGTTTTGCCTGTGCCCAAACAACAGCTTCTTTCACGGAATCACAGAATGGTTTTGGTTGGAAAAGACCTGTAAGATCATTGACTCCAACCAGTGATCCAGCCCTGCCACTATTCCATGCCCCAAAGTACGTCATCTACTCGTCTTTTAAACCCCTCCAGGGATGGGGACTCCATCACCTCCCTGGGCAGCCTCTGCCGATGGCTGACAGCCCTTTCAGTAAAGAAATTCCTCCTCATATCCAACCTAAATCTCCCCTGGCGCATCTTGAGGCCATTTCCCATTGTCCTGTTGCTGGCTACCAGGAAGAAGAGACCAACCCCCACCTCGCTATAACCTCCTTTCAAGTGGTTGTAGACAAAGATGAGGTCTCCCCTCAGTCTCCTTTTCTTCACACTAAACAATTCTGGCTCCCTCAGCTTTCAGACAAAGCAATATTCTGTTGCAGAAATATGACAAGTGCAGCAGTTAATCATGGTTTAAAATGTCAAGTTAGTCATGTCTTGCAAAATTATGTCTGGTTGGCTGCGTGAATCTGTTTTGGACAACTGTTCTGCATGGCCAGGTATCACAGCCTGTAATACCTGCAGCATTTCCAGTGTCTCTGTACAGCCCCCTGGTGGGGACTGGTGAAAGGGGGAGTGGAAGTTGGCCATTCATCAGTTGAAAAACTGAGGAAGATAAAATTTGCAGGATTGTCTTCGCAGGGAGACCACCACCACTTTCAGAATGCCTAGTGCTGATATTTCCTGGGGTGAAGCAAACTTAATAGGCTCCAGCAGCTCCGGCTCAGGGAGATGTGTGTGGCTTCTGGGGTGTGAAATCCCTCTTCTTCTTACCCACATTTATAGTTGGCTGCAGACAGAAGGAGTCCAGTTTTACTCTACAGTGTGTGCTGAATCGGAGCATGTGAATGTGCACTTGATGCCTGCAGGCTTCAAGGAGAGGAGAGAGCTCTTGTTACAACCAAAAGGAGCTTTCTTGGAGATGAAGGGCAGACTGGCCTGGGGAAAAGAGCCCTTCCTACTGCTCAAGCAAAAAAAAAAAAAAAAAAAAACCCAAAAAAAACCCCAAAAACCCCAAACAAAACAACCACAGCCCCTCAGAAACCAAAAAGCCTAAGCCTCAGTGTTGTTCTGGAAGGCGTTGTCTATCCCACACATGCAGCGTGGCAGGAGGAAACTGGGAGCAAGGCAGACCTGGGAGGCAGTTGCACAGATCTGTACCAGGTTGCAAAGGCAACATCAGCATCACAAATGCCTTTGACAGGAGAACAACAAAACTGCAGGGCAGCGGCTCCTGGTTTTTATGGATTCCTATTGACACAGTTTGACAGCAGCAAAAAGAGGAAAGGTGTTTTTTTTTTTCCTGTTTCACTACACTGCTGTATTTCTCTGCGCATATTGGGAAATTTCTTCTTCTAACATGTGACCTGGAAGAGGTGCATATCTCAAATGAAGTTGAGTTAGGGACATTTTCTTTTGGGCTGGCACTACCTTCTAGCACACCCCGTGCTGAGAGTTGTGCTCATCCACCTCTTGACCACAACTAGTGTTGGGAACCCACCTTTCCCTGTTGGGGTTTCATGCAACAAATTCCGTTTAAGCTGTTTCATTTGCCCCATGGAGATATGGAGTAACTGCTTGAGGTTGACAATGGAATGGAATTTGGGCTGATGGTCTGGCTGGCACTTGGCAACAAATAAGTTAGAATCACAAAATGGTTTGATTTGGAAGGGACCTCAAAGCCCACCCGCTTTCAACCCCTGTCCCACTGGATCAGGTTCCTCAAGGCCCCATGTAGCCTGGCCTTGAACCCCTCCAGGGATGGGCAGCCACCACTTCTCTGGGCACCCTGGGCCAGGGCCTCCCCACCCTCATTGTGAAAAATTTCTTCTTAATCTCCAATCTAAATCTTCCCCCTTCCAATTAAAAGCAATTCTGCCTGTCCTATCACTCCATGCCCGTCTGAAGTCCCTCCCCAGCTTTCCTGGAGCCCCTTTCAGTCCCGGAAGCTGCTCTAAGGTCTCCCTGCAGCCTTCTCTTCTCCAGGCTGAACAACCCCAACTCTCTGTCTGTCCTCATAGCAGAGGGGCTCCAGCCCTCGAATCATGCCCGTGGTCTCCTCTGGACTTGCTCCGACAGCTCCATATCCTGATATTGGAGATTCCAGAACTGGACACAGGACTCTAGATTGGATCTCTCAAGAGCAGAGTAGAGGGGGAGAATCACCTCTCTTGATCTGCTGGCCATACTTATTATTGTTTAAGATCTGTTCAGCCCCAAACAGTGTGCTGTGTCCGGCCCTGCCAGGTTAGTTTGAATCCTTCCTCTGTCCTGTCTGGAACGTGGGTTGAAGCCAGGTGGAGTGCTCTTAGCTCACTAATCAGCTTATTTCTGTCTGTCTATGGAAACCCAGCTTGTCACACCAGCTTTCTGTGTATCTTACTTTTCCCTTTTCTGCTTTTAAAAAAGCCAGACTTAGTAATTTAAAGAAGTTTTGATCCTGCCCTGTTTGTGAGGTTTGTGTGTGGTGGCTACGAGTTGGCTGGGCTCAGACACTGCCAGCTGAGTGCTGTAGGCTGGGGCTGGCCGTAATACAGTATGTGCTTCAAATTATCTCGGGACTGGGAATTACTTGGCTTCAACACCTTCTGCTTTCTTAAGGCTACTCTTTCAATCTGAATGCATGATTTCCTTCATTTTAGGATAACCCTGAAGCCACAGTTTTATTCAGTGGCATTTGCTAAATGGTCTTGCAGCTTTCTGATTGCTCGGTGATTTGTAAGCCGCCTGAAAAATTTAACTGCAGTAAAAATACTGATGGTTCTTTTTGTAAGTAAGCAACAAAGCACAAAGAGCCTGGTACTCAATTCTTCTTTTGGATCATCTTGCAAATAACGTTCTTGAAATCACAGTCCTAGTGTAGGTGGTGATTGCTGTCATCTGTTCTGATCAGACTTGTTCTGTCGGATGTTTGAACATGAAAGGAGCTTTAGCAAAGAAACTCCTAATACTTCATGTTGCTTTTTGTTGCTTATTGATTATTCCTAGTTCTTTAATATCTGAAACAAGTGAAAGCCGAGGTACGTCTTGTACTGAATTGTTGGATGAAATAGAGAAATTGTGAGCCTAGAATGCAGACATTTAAAACACTGAGAAATCTGCTGGATAATGTTTCTAGATCAGCAGTGGAATGCATTCTAGGCTGGTCAGTGTAATTAACTATAGATTTTGTCGTTATTTATGGCTGAATTGCCTTTTTGATAGAATGATTCAGAGTGAATGAAGACTAAATAAGGAAAAGCAGAATGGTCTGCTCAGGTTCAGTTTTAATTGGGGAGGAAAAGGAAGCAGATGTAATTCTTAGAACCACATTGAGAGTTAACCATATAATTTTGATTTATTGTATGTTGCAGTTCAGCTGCAGTTTGTGTAGCATATTTTGGCTTTTTTTCTCAAAGCCATTTGTTTTCAGTTTCCAGTGCACGTAAAAATGACCTGTCGCTAATTTAAAATTAAATCTGTTACAATTTTCTTGCAAAAAAATCTCCAGCCTATTGAAAAGCTGTATAAAATGCCATAATGTTTCTGAGTGGCCGCCCTTTTTGTTCGCTGAAATGATGAGTATTATTTTCATATTTGCAATAAATATTAAAGTGTTTATGTTCAATTTTCTGCTTCAGGGTGAAAATCCTTTTGAGATTAATGATCAGGCTCAGGAGCAGCAGGCAGAAGAGGAGGAGAAAGCTGAAGAGCCAGCTGAGGCTGAGGAGGAGGAGGAAGAGGAGGAAGAGGAAGCTGAAGAACAAACTGACTTCACTTTAGACCACACTGAAGATAACTAAGTGCTAGAGAATGAAAATATGTTGAGGGGAAGAGGGGCAAACCGGCTTTTTATTACTGCTCTAAAGTGGCAAAGACTTTTTAATAGTCTGAGATGATGTTGTTGGAGATTCCCCACCGTATGCATGCATTCCATTCCGTGGAGAAACTTGTTTATATAATTCCTCTGTGTTTCTGGTTTTGTTTAAAATGAAATTATGACTATTTTAGTTGAGCTTTTTATAGCAAACTGACTGTTAAAGCCAATTAAGACATTGTGTTGTATATTTTTTTAAGCATCCTATTTTTTGATGTGTGTATTGAAAGTTGGGTATAATAATTTTGGGGCTAATCAGTGGAAAAGAAAGGCGGGTCTGTGGGGTAAATGTATGAAATGCTGTGTGGCACACGCTTATCAGATTTACCTCTTAATGCAGAATGAGTAACTGCAAAAATGTGCTGTTGAGTGTGGCTGTTTGGGGAACTGCGTTGCACTCTGTCATAGAGTATGTGTTATAATATGCCTTGTAGCTCTTTGTGATAAGATGTACCCGTTTGTAGCAATAAAACACTTCAGAAATGTTGCTGTTTGAAGTGTTTATAGTTCAGTGTTTCAGCCCTTTCCCTGTGCTGATTGCCGAACTTGTTTAAAATCAAATCTTGATTGATCTTATGATTGAAACTCTTTAAAATTTGTAGTTGCATCTTAGTGACTGGTGTTATCTATTGCTGATATTTGATATTCAGACTCTACCAGAGAAGATAAGCGCTTTAGCATTCATTGTGTGCCTGGGGGAAGCACAGCTGGGTTGGATGGGGCTTGGAGCCCCTGATCCAGTGGGAGGTGTCCCTGCCCATGGCAGTGGCTTGGAACTGGATAGGCTTTGAAGTCCCTTCCAACCCAAACTATTCTACGATTCTATGTTTCAGTGTATTTCCATGCTGTGCAATAGTGTATCTTTTAGAAGTTATATGTAAATGCACTTATTTTTTTCAACAGTTCTTCCAATCTAGCTTTTGACTAATCAGAACTGGAAATGTTGGATTTAAAGAAGTAAAGCTGAGGAATTTGCATCACTTTTCCCTAAATGTGGTAACGTAACAGAAGGAACTCTACAGTCTCTGGTCATTACGGGGACTTTCTTTTTAAACCTCCTTATCTGTGTGATTTGTGCCCCTTGCTGCTGGACACCTTCAGTGTTGATTCGTAGTCATGGCTGTCTGTGGGTGGTGTAAGCAGAGAGCAGACAGAGGTTAGATAGGATTAAAACACTTCTGACCTCAAACATGAAGCAGTTAGCTTTTCTGACGATCTATTGTCGAACTGGGGATAGCGTATGTGTGTTATGGGGGGAACACTTGATTTAGATGTTAGGCCACTAGAAAATCCTGTAGCAGTGAGCTCTGAAGAATGTTGTAGCTATTTTGCTGTTGCCTTTTAGTGCAGCATGTAGAACAGAAACTGTTACATGATGAAGAAAAAAAGAGGAAACAGTTTGGTGCCTTGAACTCCTGTTTCCTAACTGGCTTATATTTTTCTCATTAAAATGAACCTGCTTGATGTAGGCTTGCTTGTTCTACCCATAGGTGGGTTAGTGGTTACTACAGCTCAAACCAGAGCAGTTAGCTTGGACTGGCATGCGTTGGTTGGAACATGTTAAATCTGCAGCTGGCTGAACAGCGTCTCTTTGGGGTATGTAGGCTTAAAATAACGAAGTGCTCTTTCAACACTAGCCATAACTGTACTCGCTGAACATTTACTTTCCTGTTCTTCACCTTAAGGCTAGGGTTAAGGTTCATATTTGCATTACTTTTAAGGTGTAATCTCCCCTTCTGCTTTACAAGCTGGTCACTCCTCTATTTATGTGTTCTGTTTGTAGATCTCTTGCCCTGCAAGGGGAAGATGCTGATGCCTTCCCGGACAGCTGAACAGGAACTGTATCGCTGTTCTAGAAGCTGGCAAGAGATTTAGCATGAGAACGTGGTTGTGGTAGTTGAGAGAACCGAGATGCTGCCCAAATTTCTGCAGGTAGTGAGTGTTTTGTCTTTGTCTGTGGCTCCTTTACTGGAAGGAGATAATTCAGTTGCTTCTAAGATGCCAAGATAAGACCTTCGACCAGAGATCTCAGTACCTGCTTTTTCTCTTGATGAAGGCATTTTATCCACCGTGACCTCAGGATCATTGGACTCTGAGCATTCTTCATTTGACTGCTATCTAAAAACACGTAATTAATTTCTTCTATATGCTGACAGTTCTCACTAAAACAGGTTAAGCCACAGCTTAAACTTACAGGGAGGGCAATTGCTGATTATAACGGACCAAATTACCCTTTTTTGTAGGCTTAGTTAGAACTTCTACTGGAGTCTCCGTGCCCTTTTGTAGCCAGTGTTTCATGAAATTCCATCAGTTTCCTCCCTCAGTAACCAAGTATGGAAATTATTTCAGAAGAGGGGATGTCTGGCCATTCCAGATGAGACCAATTCCTGGTAAGCCATGTCCCTCCTCCCCCTGCTCCCTCAAGCGGTTCCAAACTGAGCGGAGATTGCATTTGTTTGTTTCAGAACCTCAGAGATAAAGTCCACAGGTTTAGGCAGTTCTGGATGAAGGTGTCTGCTGGAATATACAGGTATATTTATTTCCACATTCATGCTGAGACCTTTCCCGTTCATTCTCTTTGTGTTCGACAAAGACTAGCTGTGTGCTGTTACCTTCCCAACTGTTCCTGCAGTAAGATATCCCTCATCCCCAAAGACCAGTTTAACTAGATGAAAGATCAGTGGAAAACTGGGCTTGAAATATAGTTGTTCACACTCTGGATGGTGGCTGGTTACTAATGGTGGTTCTTGGGGAGCCAGTGGATTAAAGAGAAGCAATTGTTAGGAGTTGAGGCAGCTGTGGGTACAAGTCCTATCCTGGAACCTATATTGGGAGGTTTGATAAGGAATTTTGTGGTTGCTAGAAAGTGGCATCAGGTGGTGATAAGTATTTCAGCCTGTTTAAAAAATACCTTTTGGGGAATCAAGAAGGCTGGCTGAGATTACAGGCAAGATATCTCTAATCCTGTTCCAGTCTGTGTGCTGTAGCCTGTGTGTATTGAGTGGGATCAACAGAGAAGGTGTGGTAACTCCCATTTGAGTCGCTAGAGCTGCAGGGATGTTCCAGGTGAGGATTTACTCTGGGCAGTGATACCAATGCTGATCTATTTCTGTTGGAAACGCCTTGCTGTGTTTTCGGTCTTTTACAGCTGCTTAATGTTGTGTTCATTCATAATAGTGCTGGAGAAATGTGTGCAACTCGTCACCTCTTCTGTCTGCCTCTTATTGGAGCTGGAACTTCAATCTTCTTGCTCTGAAAAGTATGCTGGTTTTTGGTTTGTGCTTTTGTTTGTTTAGAGCTGAACTTGCAAGGTGTGGGGAATATAGCACAGTAGAAAGAAATATAAATGCTAATCCTTGTGACTTACACATACCGAAAAACTACTCCGTGTGTTCTTGTGGGTATTGCAGCTCAAAAGCTCTGGGCTTCTGGTATCCACTTATTTTTTACTACACATTATAGCTGTAGAGCAATTAGCACCACATCCCTCTCATACTTGGTTTGTTGTCATGCTACACAAAGGATTGAAGTCTTGAAATGAGCCTGTAGATTCTCTCACTGGCTTTTCCTGTGTTATTTACCGTTAAGAACAAATTAAATGGATTTTCAGCTTGCTGAAATGTTAACTGTGCGGGTTTTTGCTGCTTTCTGCACACGAGACGTCTACAGAAAACCAGCAAGGTTTTCTTTAAATGCCAATCTGATCTGCCAGTATTTTTCAGATGCTGGAATGCCTCCTGCTCTTTTTAAGCAGCACTAAAATAGAGGATCATGGAGGCTTTTCTTCAGTCAATTATCCTTCCACTAAATTAAGTCTTCACCCACTCAGCTTTTAGGGTTATAAGAAGAAACTTTATTGTAAGGAGTGCCTGTAACTCTCAGAGTTGGGTCTCTCCTAGTTGATTTCTTCCGAAAAAGCAGGGAAGGGCTTGGGAAGTCACACGTGCTCTTGGGTCGAAAGCCTGCAGTAAAGTCCCTCAAATCATGTGAGATGAGTGAAATTTTACATCAAGATTTTTAGCAATGAAGATTTGTTCTGAGTTAAGTATAAAAATGCATCGCATATCATCTGTTTAATTATTTTTCAGTTAATTTCTAAAACAGTCCTAAAGTTGTGGGCGTACAATGTTGTACTTGGTTTCAAAATAACTGCACTAAGTCGTGCAGCACCATTCTGCTGTCTTTAAGTGGATTTCACTGGTTTTAAATACAGCTTACCGATGAACAGGCCTTTCTCTGTAAATAAAAATGTGTGCAAACTCAAGTCCAACATCTAAACCAAACAAGCTTCTGATCTTGCTCTACAAATCTAAGCCTTCCTCATCCCATCCTTTTGTACTTCAAAGCTGATGCCCACAGGAGAAGGAATAAATACCTGGAGGGTGAACTGGAGCATCAAAATCTGCTGAGGCAAAAACATAAAAGAGATGGCTTTTTAACAAGACCCCAAGACCCCCTACTGTCCTGTGATTCTGATTGAAAACAAAGTTCTGCCTGTATGCGGAATTGCGGTGGGTTTTCTTTCAGGATTGAGGAATACCAAGCGTTATGGGAGAATGAGGAATAAATAACCTGCTTTGTGGGCCCCTGCAGGTCAAATGCTTGAGTTTTTACGCCAGATGTGCCTGTTCTTGTGTGGAGACTTGCCAGCTTCACTCCTCTTTACCCCATTCGTCTTCCTTGTGAACTCTGGAACTATGTGTATTCCAAACTATTCCTGTGTTTGTAGGGTTCTCTCTATACCCAGAACTATGAAGGTAAGTCAGGAATGTTGGGAGCTTTAGTGGGGTACCAAAAACTCTAAGAAGGGATAATATAGTGTCAAGAGGAATGTATTTATTGTGAATGAGCACAACTGCTGGCATCTTTAAGTGAGTCAAAGATTAAGAGCAGAATAGCTGTATGGACTTGGGGAAAAAAGCTGCAAGTATCAATGTGCTCCATTTGGAAAATGTGCTTCTTTTGGTCAATGGACAGTCCTTTTCAGTCCTCTCAATTCAGAGAGGTCATGAGAGATGCCCTCATTACCAGCCAGTAACGTTGTGGTGCACATCCTTTAATTTTCTTTGTTACCAGTCTGTAAGGTTGTTGTATCATTGAACCGTCGATTAGTAAGGGCCCTTCACATGCTCTTGTAAACCAGGAGTTTTCAACTTGTCTTCTTCAAACCAGTCTTCTCGCACTGAGGCGACTGAAACATGTTGAAGCCTGTTTGAATTTCCTAAACATAGCTAAGTGTGTAGCTGCTGCACATGTGGCAGTGGGCAGTTACAGTTGCCTTAAGATCTAAATGTGCTTTGTGTTGTCTGAGTATTTTACTTTGTGTTAAGGGCAACTGCCTGGAAGCGAATTGCTCTGAGGGAGGAGATGGTGATGGCAGGTGAGCACTGTGTTCAGCGCCCAGTCGCTGTTGAGGACAGTGGTGTACCTGTTAAGGCCATAGGTTTATAAAGCTAGAGAGGACAACTGGTGTGTAGCCATCCTGGTTAATGTCAACTGTATTTTGCTTGCTGGATCGGATGTCTCTTCATTGGGCTAGAATAGTTATTTTAGAAAGTGAGACGATTTTTACTATTCTTAGACAAGGGTCAGTGTGGTGTTGGGCTCCACGTGGCATTGCCCTGTTTTCCAGCCTGTGTGTCTAGCACTGCTGCTTTTTATTTCTGTTAGTGGTAGAGAACACACTTCTTAAAGGTAGTGGAAAACAAATAAGGTTGGCGTGGAGTGGAAAGGAACAATCCTAGTGGCTGCTGAGCAATCTGTGCTGCTACATGGGCATCACCTCCTTCAAATGACTGAGAGCTGAGCTCTGTGCCAGACTCAACCAGAGGTTTACCACCACATCTCTCTTTACGTGTTTTCTTTTGGAAAAAGTGAGTAATCAGCTCAGGTGTTGGGAGGTGAAGTCAGTGTTCAAGAAGTGTAGTTGACTCCGGAGAGAAAGAGCTTTCCACTGTGATTGTGGATAGTGTTGGGCAGATGCAGTTTTCTGCCTTAGCCCTAATGGTTTGTCTGATGAGTGTGGTGCCTTTCCCAGGAGTGGGGAATGCTTTGTCTTGTGGAGATGCACAGCGTGTCAGTTGGGGTCAAGCAGGGTGAAAGGTTGTACTGTGTTACTCCTTAGAGCTTCTTTGCCTGCCCTGCTCTCTGTAGGTATCATGGGGGTTACTGTAGTCATTGGGATGGAGCAAGTAGCGTCTAGAACTTCTGGGCAGGCTTTGTCTGTCTCCCTGGGTTTCCTTAGGACTCTGTGTAGGAGTTTGGGTCAGGTCAGGTTGCAGGCCTGTGGTGTAGCAGTTTCTTGTGTAAGCCTACACAGGATCTCCTAAAGCATCCCAGTTACAAATCTGACCAAACATGCTCTTGGTGAAACACAACTGTGTGAAATGGGATGGTAGCCTTCCAACTTCTGTGCCTGGTCCTTAAATCCTGCATTATAAAGGTTGTTTTAGTGAAGAGTTAATTTCTGCCACTGAAATTCCTTTGCAGTCGAAGACTGTCACTGGCATGGTGCTTAAATGACATCACCAGTAGGTTTTGTGTATAGCAGTTGTGATTTGACAAATATACCTCATTCCACCTACCAGTTGTCTGAAGGCAGACCTTTCCGTAGGTCGCACTATCATGGCATGCAGCAGTCCTAGTGCTGGAGTTTGCAGCCCACCAGGTACTGAGGGGTTAATTTGTTTTCCTCGCTGAGGTCACTGTCACTGTTAAATGACAGATGTCTTTCCAAAAACCCCTTGCATCTTCCCTTGTGATGTAAAGTTCAGCGACTGCAATAACAGGGTGTTGTTCTTTAATAACTGTTAAATTTATTCTTTAGAGAGTTTACCAAGGTGTCCTATTGCTCTGGGAGAGCTCCCTGGACGCCCAGCTCTGCAGTTTCTCTTTGCATAATGCCTCGAGATCCAGAGCCGCTGTGCTCCCAGCTGTACAGCTCCTGTATCCCCTGTTCGGTGCCGCTGAAATGCTTGTAAATCTCCTTTCTTCCAACGGCTTTGTGCAGCAGCTGGGATATGACAATAGGGTCCCCGCTCTCTAATTCCAAACAGCCCCTGCGGGCGAACACATCGACCAGTCCTCATCCCCAGCGTAAGCCGGGGGAACTCGCTGTCCCTGGGAGGGAGGCCTCTAATGCTTCCTATTTGTATTCTGTGTGAAACTCTTCTTGATGCTGGACTGTTGTTCACTTAGAGAATTACCCAGTACACAGTGGGTAAACTCCCACTGGAGAGGAAATGCATGTAAATAAAGCGTGCCTTAAGTCCGGCATAATGTAAGTGAGCAGAAATAGACTCAGTCTAAGCACCTTCTAAGGCCATGTTCCCTGTGCAGATCTGCACAGTGCGGTCGCAATCTGCATTTCTGTGTCACATGGATAAGGGGTAAGGAGGACAGCTGTGGGGATTCCCTAATTCCAGGGATTTCCTCGCTTTTTAATGAATGGGATAGGGATACAACACTAATATTTTAACATAACAGCTGGTTTTGAGTTACTCTTGTGAAATAGCAACTTTCACATTGAAACAGAGACATAGAATCATAAAATGGTTTGGGTTGAAAGGGACCTCAAAGCTTATCCAGATCCACCTCCTGCCATGGGCAGGGACACCTCCCACTGGATCAGGGGCTCCAGGCCCCATCCAACCTGGCAGCAGGTAACAAGTTAGAATCACGAGATGGTTTAATTTGGAAGGGACCTCAAAGCCCACCCACTTTCAACCCCCGTCCCACTGGATCAGGTTCCTCAAGGCCCCATGTAGCCTGGCCTTGAACCCCTCCAGGGATGGGCAGCCACCACTTCTCTGGGCAACCTGGGCCAGGGGCCTCCCCACCCTCATTGTGAAAAATTTCTTCTTAATGTCCAATCTAAATCTTCCAATTAAAAGCAATTCCGCCTGTCCTATCACTCCATGCCCTTCTAAAGTCCCTCCCCAGCTTTCCTGGAGCCCCTTTCAGCACTAGAAGCTGCTCTAAGGTCTCCCCAGAGCCTTTCTCATCTCCAAACTGAACAATCCCAACTCTGTCTGTCCTCATAGCAGAGGGGCTCCAGCCCTTGGATATCACCTTCATAGCCTCCTTTGGTTTGAAAGATGGGGTTGATTGACTGACCTTTATGCTGCACACACCTTATGAAAATATGGTTTTACACTCAGTATTTTCACACCGCCCAAAAGCCTGACTGGTGTTTCAGTACACAGACAGAAGATGATCCCTGCCCTCCGCGCTCTGCAATCTTCCGTAATCTCTGTCTGTATTTACTTCAGCTGTATTGTTTTGGCAACTTTCATGTCTGTATGGCAGCATTGACATGGATTTTAACTGTAAATTATTTAGAAAGGATCTGCTTGAAAGACAGTGCTCATTTTCTCATAAACCTCTGTCATGTGTGTTAAACCTTGGCTTGGGTTTGGAAAATACGAGAGAGTTCTATAGCATTCCCTCATTTAAACCAAATAAATGGGGACAATAATGTGACTTTGATTTTTTGCTTGACCAAGAGAGATCACGTAGCTGAATTCTGAGCTTTTCTCAGTGTTCTGTGAGAAGTCTGAGACGTTGGGCATGAGTTTGGATTTTCCTGCCTTTTCGCACAGTCTGGAGCTCGACAGGCAGAGGGCAGCAAAGTTCCATTTTTTAAGTCGAGTTCAAACCATTTTATATTAAGGTGTTTTTGTCAAGCTGGGTGATGATTATATGAATTATATAGCATAAAAATGATATATAATTTTCAATTAATAAAAGAATATGAAATCAATTTACAAGAACCCTGGCTGCAGGACAGTGTAGCTGGTTGAGAAGTAGCTGCAATGAAGGAAAATATCATTTACAAAGGGCAGCTTTTCAACATCAACAGTAAGAAACTTGTGCTGGTTTGTGCTAAAATCTCTAATTGCAGACTGCATGCAGGATTGCATAAATGCAAATAACATGAAATCACACACAGATCGCTCCCACTTCACTTAAGGGAAAATGAAAGGGAGTCTTGCCTGTAGTTCTGGATTGATTTTTTGATAAACACCCGATCTTTGCCTCATTTATCTCGCAATGTGGAGTTATTTATATTGCTTGGCGGTGATGCCCTGTTCCCCCATGATTCCTTCAGCCCGCTTATGAAGTGATGGCGTTGAGTTTGAAATCAGTTACTGCTTCAGCGTCAGTGTGAGAGCTGTAAACATCTCGCAAGAGGGGCATGAAGCATTAAAGCAAAAATGCAGGTGTAAGTGTAAGTTAGTCTTGCGAACCCATCCAAAAGGGAATACCCCGTGCAGCACTTTAGCCATTAATAATGAAAATTAAGTGCTAATACAGAAAGTAGCATTTACTTGGTTAAATACATTGGAACATATATTTTATCTTTCAGAGTGGCTGTGCTGTACTGAAGAGCTGGTGTTGGTGCCTGGCACTGGTTTTGCCCATTACTGTGCAGTGAATGTGTGGTGAAAATGTGCCCAATCCCTGGACTGATACTGCAGGCCCTGGGCTGAAGCCGGCAGCAGTTGTGCTTTACTGCGATGTTCTGTTCCGAAATAGACCTGCCAGCAAAAGAAAACTGAACAACCCCAAACTCTTCTATTCAAATGTTCCAGCCTGTTTTCAGAGTTACCTTTAACGTCATGGGAATTGTGTAGGTATGGAAGGACTTGTAGGGCTCACCAGCTCAGAAATGTTTGGATTTCCTCCCCCCCCCCCCCCCCCCCCCCCCCCCCCCCCCCCCCGATGAAAGCTGTCACATTAGGGGTAGCTCCTTGGTGTTGTCCTCTTTGCCTTCTCTATGCATGCTTGAAGCCTGTGCTTTCAGCCAGGTGCCGGTTTCTCTCAGTACACACCTCAAGTTGCTGTTAATGTGGCTGCTTTGTTCAGAGAGGGTTAATAAAATGCAGAGGAAAAGTGTCTAAGGTTGAAGGTAGTAAACATAAAGATGCGTCTGTCCTTTGACCGCTTATTTCAGAGATGGAAAAGATTTTGCAGGATTAAGTTGTGGGAGACAAGATTCCTCTTACTTTTTAAATGTCTTTCATTATTTGTATAGATCTTTGTTGAAGCACTAATGTTTTTATTCATATTGCATTAATTTAAGCTCATTTATCTACTGGGGCGTTCACTGCTGTCAACAGGTACTCTTTCTGAATGCCATGGGAAGCACAATTTGGCTTCCACATTCTTAGTCTCAGGATGCTTGAGCATTTGGATTGTGTTTTGTTTCCCCCTGTTATTTGTTCGTTCATTGCATTCAACTTCCATTGTAATTCCTTTGTGTCTTTCCTCTTGCAGCCCTCCCAGACAAAACCTTGAAATGCTTAGTCTGGGTGAAACTGCAACCCCCAAATTATTGTGGATGGCTTGAAAGATTTCCTGCTTTATCCAAGCCAAGTTTTCAGGCATTGAACCACATCACATCTGTATAATGGAGCCTTAAGTTGTGTCTAGGTAACATTTTCATTTTAGACTTTAAAGTCTCCTTGGTCATTTATGGGAACGATTCCGTATGAGTTTAACATCATCAAAAATGAACACACATTTTAAACACTATATTGTTACTTGGTTATATGGGTGTCAAGAGCAGTAAATATTTAAGTACTGCAATAGGAATAGTGAGTATTTAAGTATTAAAATGCTTGTCTCATGTTAATTCTTCATATAAGTGGCAAATATTTAGGTCCTCAAAAGAAATCATAAGCAGTGTAGTAATCTGGCACATAATGCAGTAATTAAAAAAAACAACGATCCATAAATCAGAAAAATAACAGTACTTGAAGGCTGCATTGCAGTGTGATGCTATGGATATCCGAAACTTGAACCTTTATGTTGTAGCGGCACAAAGCAGCTTGAAGCCAAATTGCCTGGTTTAATTTCTGCCCGGCTAACATTTAGGAAGTATGATTAATGAATTTTTAATGCATGTGGTGGTTTTGGGTTTGTTTTTTCTTTCTTTCTTTTACAGAATAGAATGAGGAGGTTAAAGCATGACTTTAAGCTTTGCTGCTTTCAATCCAAGGTAGGTCTGAGACACATTTTCGTGATCAAATTGTATCATCTAAAAATGAGCTAAATTGAAAGGCTGGAACAGCCTTTGCTGTGTAGCATCACAAAGCATAGTGACTATAATGTGCAAAATATTGCATTTTTCATTGGCAAGCTCAGTCTGTAGTGCTGCTGGTGAAAACCAGATTGACATTTGGTCATTATTTCTTATCAAGGGTGTTTTACTTGTAATGCTATTTGACAGCTATATTCTAGGTCTGACAGCATTGAACCAGCTTAATTCCCACTGAACTGCTCTAAATACGTGGTATTGCAATCAGTTTAACAACCCCTGGAGGCAATAAAATCTCTGCTTTGAACACACACAAGGGGAAGAAATCTAAGATTTATAAAGGGCAGTGAGTATTCAAGACAGGGGCAAAGTTTATGTGTGAGCCTATAATTGATGTTTCCTTTGTTGGAAAAGAAAGCTTGAGGATGCTTTAAGAATTAATCTTTAACAAGTTCTAATCTACACTAACAAGATCTGCTCACGATAAATGAGAGAGTGAGATATGATACCAAGAGTATTGTCAGCTTCAGCCAACTATGAAAATTCAAAGGTGCCATGTGGTTCAGGAGTGTTTTTGAGCAGATAAGGAAATTTCACAATTAGACGTGAAATCTGCTGCAGGCGTATGAGAGGGGGACTCGTAACCTAAGCTGCTTGTTCTCTGCCATGTATCCAGGTGAGCGCTCCTATGGCTGCAAGTGCTTCCCATTATCTGCTGAACCTACAGGATAGTGGGAAAGGTGGTTTAAGTTTGTCTGCTCCTTTTGTTCTTGCAACATGTAATTTGGCAGATCAGGCAGTGACAGAAGAAGAGCAGATGCTGATGAGCTTATTAACTAGCATCTTACCTTCCAAGGGATGCCCGGTGCTTTAAAACATATTGTATTGGGTATCACCCACCCATAAAATGCCGCTGCTCTAGGATGGAAGATGATAGCTAGCTGAGAGGACGCACTGACAGTCGGGGTTTAGGAATAGGAGTATAATAGCAATTTATTTAATTGCAGTTGGCAAATATCCTCTGTGTCTTTGTCTTCTGCTTTATGTCCACAAGACATCATGAGAAATATCTACAAAGGCAGCGTGTGTTGCAGGAAGGTGATGGCCTTCTCCAGGTTAACCAGTGCTGCTTTCACTGTCCTCTGGGACACAGAGGTCTCTTGTGTGAACATTTCTTCCCTTAGTCTGCCTAGTTTGTAAGATCTGATGCAGAGAGCTGCGGCGAAGGCCTGATCATAGAATCTCAGAGTCACTAAGGTTGGAAAAGACCTCTAAGCTCATCCAGTCCAACCATCAGCCCTACCCCACTGTGCTGACTAAACTATGTCCCCAAGTGCCACGTCTACAGGGTTTTTGAACCCTTCCAGGGATGGAGACTCCACCATCATGGTCCTTATATAAAGAGGAGGAGAGACTGGGCCGGTGGAGGATGCTGACAGGGCAAGTGTAGGGCAGCCTTGATGAAATCATTGCCATGATTATCAAATCCACTCTGTGACACAGTTTATTTCGTTTGGCAAAGCAGGCTACTGATTTGCTCTTCTTACTTTTTTTTCTTTAGTGCTCATTTTCTGCTTTTGGCGAATCATTTAGCAGCATAGTTCTGTTCGTAAGTCCGTTGATTATTATAGGATGTGATAGACTATTTCCTTCTCTTTACAAAGCATTGCAGATAGTCAATAACTGAGACCTGGGTGAATTTGTCTGCAGTCAAGTGCAGTGCCTTTGCTTGTGGTCAAAAGACAAAGATCTGTTCAAATCAATCGATTCGGTGTTTATTGCCAGTAGGGACAAACTTTAAAACTCCTGCCAATGCAAGCTGAAGAAATTCCGCTGCCTCCTTCTCTGATACTATAATACAAGTTCAGTTCTCCCTTTCACGCCTGGTTGTTTAGCTTTATCCACGCTGCCTACAGGATCAGCCTGTCCCTTTCTGCTGGATGGTGAACTGTATTGACAAGGACCAGCTCTGGTACTGAGAGAAGATGTACTGGAGAGTTCTGGTTTTTGTAGTGCAATAGTGTTTATTCTCAAAGATTTTGGCATCTTTTATATCTCACTACTTACAGAGTAAAAATATTTTTAAGATTTTGAGCATGTCTCTCCTCATTAATGTGGATGAGGAAGGTTTTCTCCTAATTGAAAACAAATTAAGGATAGGCGCCAAATCTCTGTCTCCTTCGTGAAGGTTTTGGGAGGGTGAAATTGTGTCTTATTGGTCATAGAATGAATCATAAATGAGCCGGTGAATCCAGTGGATCATTTCAAATGACTAATCTGAGTCAGCCAGGTAAGCGAAGATGGCTATAAATTGGGTTAATTACTGCAGCTTGAGTTTTAGCTCAACAGCTCTTAATTTCAACTTTCAAAGGCTACACAAACCAATTTTGTACTCTTAGATTATAATGAGCAGTCTTTATTCTTTAATCAGCTCATCCCGTGGCTGGCTGTCTACTGTAACGCTCCTTTGAAGTCTGGAAAGATCTAACATAATTGAAGAAATGTCGAACTACTTGACTCTCTTTTTTAATATAAAGGAATTAAACATTAATCAGACTTGTGCATCTCAATTAAGCCAATTAAAATTATCACAGAATGTAGTGCACAGAGCAATAGGTAGCTTTAATGTTTGAATACATTATCAACTTTTACCTAGTGTTCCTTATTTAAGGTGTTTGTTACTCGAAAAGGCAACGCATGCAGCCCATTAAAGAGCGCTACCATTGTTTAAAGAGAATTTGGCCAGCTTCAGTCACTTGACATAATTGCCTGCGTTTATGCACAAGGTACATTAAAATTTGTCGCGTTTAGTTAAAAGTAATACCATGGATTACTTTGGGTCTTCCTGTGCCAATCTAATTTGCATATTGTTTTGTGCTGATTGGTGTTTTTTTGTAAGAAAAATAATTATACGCTGTATCTGAATTAATTTCTGTCACAGGGAGGTACGGCTCCGTCTTCACTGGCTGAAGAATAGATGCAAAGTCCATATAATTACTAATAATTTGTAACAAGTGTTAATTGATAAACAGCTCCCTCTGGTAGCTTAATTAAAGCTGTAGGATAGCGAGGCGATTTACAACTGGGATTGATCTCAATTAGTCAACAAAATCTGTAGTCTGTTCAAAGAAGAAGGAGGAAATTCAGCCTGGCGAGGCTTTGGGGATTTTGTCTTGGAGTCTTTCTTTTTTTTAAACAAGAGCAATACAATCACAAAGTGTGGTGATGTTTTCTGCACTGATCTACCTACTGTACTCTGTGCTCCTCCGTTACGCTCCCCGGCATTTGTTCTTTCATTTGTTTGCTCCTTGTCAGCTTACAGAACAATATTCAAACACTTCTTTTCATTATACACAATGCAATGAAAAAGTCATTTCCTACCGAGATGTACATTTTAGAGCAACACCCCCAGGAGCCCACGAACCGGAGAATGGAAAACATTTAAAACATGTCAGTTTTTGATCTTACTTAGAGATTTGTTTATAAACTGGCATTATGCAGCCTTAATTAAAAGATAACACAGGGAAGATGGCATTGGGGAATAACTGCGTATGTGGAAGCACACTGATCTTCTAAAGTCAGCGATGCTGTTTCAGGATTCGCTCCCCTTTTATCATTTGGACTGATAGTAAGAATATAATCTATGAGTACTTGAAATTGCCCCCGTGGAATGAAAAAAAAGTGTCATCTCTGTTTAAACTAGATCACAGCCTGGCTGCAAACAGCTGCTGAAACATTAATTAATTTGTTTGCAAATAAATCATGGATATGTACTAGCTGAAAATACTGGTATAAACAAGCCCGAGTGTTGTGCTGCTTAGATTTCCGATGGATCCCTGCTTAGCCTTCCTTTTTTTTAAGATTGCTTTATATGCACCAGCAAAACCAACACAGAGACCAAATAATCTGAAAGAGCTGAGCCTCTATATTAAAGTCATCCTGTAGATATATCGAGGCACTGGAATGCAAATGGGCTTCAGTGCTTTAAAAAAACACACATCCATTTTACGTTTGTGTGGGACTGAACCTCATTTAAGAAAGATTTGTTAATCAAAGAGAATGGAATATTTTGGTGGAGGCAAATGAATGTGTGTTTAACAAGTTTGCAGCTAAAAATATGGCTTGATGATTTCAGCTGTGCAGTTTATGTCCCTCTGTGTCTGGAACGCTCTTTCAGTAGCTGTGCAGCCTTCCTCTATGAATTCTGCATTGCGTGGTATGAAAAACACCTGCTTTTCATATACCATCAGGGCTGCTCTGTACTGTCTGTGGCTTGTTCAAAGAAACAGCCTAACTGCCAGCCTCGTAGCTTCCCTGCCGCAGAGCCCGGGCAGGTGTGCCTAAAGGTACCTTTGTGACGACACCCGCACATCCCTGGGGCTGCCCTTAGGGCTCTTGGGGCACTCCTCAGCGGAAGGCAGACCTGAGCCTCTCCCCAGTGCTGCCCCGGGCTGTGCATCGGGTAGGCAAGAGGGAGATAGATGACACCACAGGCTTTGCCCTCTTGATATAAGCTTTATTTTCAGTAGTGGATAAAGTAAAGGTTAGATTCTGCCGAAGGATGAGCATTGCATGTGGAATATGAGCAACACGGGGAGGCTTTGGGACACTGAGAAGTAACAGACAAGTGGCAGGCTGCTCTGTTACCAAACGGATGTGTTTGTGGGAGCTGGAGGATTTCGCCAGGGAAGATTTCATGCTGGATTTGGCATTCTCAGTGAATTTTGTCTGGGGCTGGCTGTCTCATGGCTTTTTCTCTGCTTTTTTTCAAAGGTTTTGGTTTGAATCTTTTCAGGCATGGTGGGGGCATCCTTTTTAGTCTTGGTTAGCAAACACTGTTCTAATAAAAGTCACATTCTAATGTGAAAAAAATAAAATAAAAACCGTAGGGAAAGCTCAAACCTGTTCGATAGAGGAGCCAGTGCTGTGACTTGATGTGAATTTGGTTTCTCTCATTGGATTTACAAGTATATATATTGCGCACTAGCTGAATTGCTCTCAGCAAGGTCATAAAGGTAGAGCGCGGCACATCTTGGGCTACAATTGTGTTGTCTTCTCAGAACTGATCCCTCCGTGAGTCTGTCAGGGCTACTGTCATGTGTTTTGTTGGTTGGGTTTTTGTTTGTGGGGTGGATTTTTTTTTTCCCTCACCTTCTTTTTCCCGGTATGAGTTGACTTAGAAGACTTCAGGCATAGCTAAAGCAAGAGTTGGGAGTTCGTTGTGGTCACTTTTCAAGTTACTTTGTGCTGCTGGTTTCTTTGAGACCTCATTCACCTCTGTGATCAGATTTAGAATGCTTTATTCCTTCATGTACTTGTTTCCACCCAGTGTCCCCAGCTCCACTCTCTTTTCCTTCTGGGACCGTGGGAGTCCCTCAGTCAGCACAACTCACGTGCTGTCTGGAGGGTGACATGTGGGTGCTCTTGAACCGGCTGCCAGACCACGAGGAACTCTACTTAGGACCCAAACGCAGCCTCCCTCTGGGTTTGGCTGCTCATTGCAGCTCATTATAATTGTAAATGTGCCCTTAAAATCAAATTCTGTTTAAAGAGCAACTTTTGCCTTGGGGCAGCCTTGTAAGCGGAAAATACTTATCCAAAAAGCAGTTTATTTGGCTTATGATTTCCTGTAATCCCTGTATTGTTCTCTCAGATATCTGTACTAGAGAAGAACTGCTGTGCACAGCCCAGCCTCTCCCTTCCTCTTTGTGCCTGATGTTGCGCAGAAATCAGCACCTTGTTTTGTGGTGTCACAGCCTATTCCCATAGAAATGGCTGGATGCTCCCAACCTTTCTGTCTCTGAGTAGGGTCTGCCTTTCAAGCTGCCGCCTCCACGGGGCTCGTCTCCTCAGGAATTTAGGCTCTTGGTTCTTTTCCTTGGTGTAGGACAATTCAGATAGAATCACTTTGGCTGTGGCTACAGCTTATGCTGGGCTAAAACATAAAACTTATTTTACCTTGTGGCTGCGCTACTCAATAATTTGAGGTCAAGAAGCATAGGACAGCATCATGTGTAACTGAAGTGCACTCTCATGCTCTCGTGAGACCTCACCTGGAGCCCTGCGTTCAGTTCTGGAGTCCTTGGCCTGGGAAGGACATGAATCTGCTGGTGCAAGTCCAGAGGAGGCCATGGAGATGATCCAAGAGCTGGAGCACCTCTGCTGTAAAGACAGGCTGAGAGAGTTGGGGTTGTTCAGCCTGGAGAAGAGAAGGCTCTGGGGAGACCTTGCAGCAGCTTCTAGTCCTGAGAGGGGTTTCAGGAAAGCTGAGGAGGGGCTCTGGATCAGGGAGTGCAGGGATAGGTCAAGGGGGAATGGTATTCAGCTGCAAGAGGGGTGATTGCGATGAGATGTTGGGAAGAAATGTTTTGCTGTGCGGGTGGGAAGGCCCTGGCCCAGGTTGCCCAGAGCAGTGGTGGCTGCCCCATCCCTGGAGGGGTTCCAGGCCAGGTTGGATGGGGCTTGGAGCCCCTGATCCAGGGGGAGGTGTCCGTGCCCATGGCAGAGGGTGGAACTGGAGGGGCTTAGAGGTTTCTTCCAACCCAAACCGTTCTGTGGTTCTGTGATTCTCATCCCCTGAGTGTCTGAAGCACAGTTCACTGTCCATAATTGGGACGCCCAGTCCCAGCAATTATTTGCCCTGTGATGTGAAGGCCTGTGCTTCTTTGGGAAATGGAAATAAATCACAAGGCATGAAGCTCTTTGTGTAAAATATGCCATGCGGTACTGGAGGACAGCAGGTGCGACCACGAGTCCTTCAGCAGGTTTGGAAGACGGGGCTTCGAGCCGCATGAATTATTGCTGGGGAGCGAGCCGTGCAGCTATTGGCATTCATCGAGAGGAAGGAGAAGGAATAACAGCTTAGCTAGCCTTCCTCATTGTCCCATCTCTTCCTGAGTCGTAAGGAATGAGTTTTGGAACAGTTGTGGCTCAGGTTTGTATCTTTGGCTCTTGATTAATGAGCTAAAGATCAGCTCATGGTTTCAGGATCAGTTGCAAAAACAAAACCACAAGGATTCACCCGCAGGTAATTTGGTATCAATTCAAGTGTAGTGGAGAATAATTTATGTCAGCTAAAATGAGGTTCGCTTACGTAAGTGTGAAAGCGTGCATAGATGAGAGCTGAGATTAAGATTTGGTTGGGAGCAAGCTGAGGAAAAAGTAAAGAAAAACTTAAAGAATAAAATTTTCCCCCACACACTGCCTTCATGTTCCAGAATGCCATATGGCCAATGGCTTGGCATCGCCTTCCCGAGCGAGCGGTACTCCACAGGTCGCCCAACAGCAGTGCCTGGACAGGAGGCAGTGGCTGAAATAGTGAGATATGAGAAAGGGAGCAGCTTGAACGCTTCCATTCCTGTTAGCAGTCGGGCGGCCCTGGATTGTTTGCACTTCAGAACGCGATGGGTGTGTGGGATCTTGTGTCAGGAAGAGTTCGGTGGGAATTGTTTGGATGTAAGTGGTGGAAAGATGCTTTAACACCATCCTTCTTAGTTTGGGCGGTGGAATTTTCAGAAAAATCTGTTAAGGTTTCTTTTTTCTCTTTTCTTATTTATTTGCACACTGGATATTTATCATTCTGGTCGTGGGGGCTGGAACATCCACCAAGGTACTTGAGGGCAAGGAGTAAACAAGGCTTGTGAGTTACGACACTCCTGCTGAATAATGCAGGGAAACAATGAGGGGTATTAGTGAAGCAAAACTAATTTCTCTTCCTGTGTAACGTTCTGATCACAGTAGTGAAGGACATCACAAATCCATTCATTTATTTCAAAATTTGCAAAACAAATCCCTTCTTACGCGTTGTATTTGTACAACATGAAATTATTATTCAATAAGTTGACATTTTAAACCTATTACCACCTAAACCCATCTATTACTGAGCTATTCAGAGCACTAAGTTAACATTTACCAGAACATTCATCCTCACATCATGGGGAGATCAAGCTCAAATCCTTTATTTCATATTCAGATCTTGTTGGGTCAGGATTGGAAACCGCTACCTTTCTGCTACTTTACCGCAAAGCCACTCGGAAATCCACAAAAGAATTATTATCAAGTTACCGCAGTTATTCAGCGAGATGTTGACTTTGATATGTCAACTCTCTGATCTTTAATAGAAAATGGATGGTCTCGCCCCGAGGGTCAGTCATATGCATGACCAGGACAGGCCAAGGTTTGCATTAAATTACACCCAGCCTTGCATCCTCATTCTCCGGCAGGCAAAGTCAAACAAAGCCAAATGGATCCCGGGTTAGTTTTCTCTTCCTTGTTTTGTGTTGGCAGATGGATTTAATTCTGTAATGGGGGACTTCTGGGTGCAAGCTGCTTTATTGATTCTTCTGGGGGAAGTTTTTTGTGAGAGCACCCAGAAGTATAAGGATGTCAAAGCAACTGTTGCGAGTTTTGGTGTTGCAGGATGTGTCTATTAGAGCACTTACTCCACTATTGACTGTGTCACAAGAAATCAGGTTACATTTGTGTTTCCAGAGCTTGCTTCCTCCAGCCACGGGCTGGAGTTGTCAATCCTGCCACGGCTTTTTTGGTTCCTGTCCATTTTGTACCTGTGGTGATTGCAGTGAATGACTTTGAGGGTCACAAAGTTGGTGAAGCGTTTAGATGGGAAGGGGTATGAGGATTGGATGAAGTCCCTTGGTCTGTTGAGCCTGGAGAAGAGGAAACTGGGAGGAGACCTCATTGTGGTCTACAGCTTCCTCACAAGGGGAGGAGGAGGAGGAACAGGTACTGATCTGTCTCTGACAACCAGTGATGGGACCCGAGGGACTGGCAGGAAGATGCCAGGGGAGGGTTAGGTTGGACATTAGAAAAAGGTTCTTCACCAGAGGGTGGTGGAGCACTGGAACAGCCCCCAGGGCAGCAGTCACAGCGCCAAGCCTGACAGTGTTCCAGAAGCTTTTGGCCAATGCCCTCAGTCACACGTGGTGAACGTTGGGGTGTCCTGTGCAGAGACAGGGGTTGGACTTGATGATCCTTGCGGGTCACTTCCAACTCGGGCCATTCTGTGATTTCTGTGAATGATGCAGACTGGCCCTTTTTCGTGCTACTGGTTTTCAGTTCATACAAAGCTGCCTTTTTAACTTGTCTGGGGAAGGAGCACTGTATGGAAAAACTAGGACATCCGTGGTCTGGGACTGCATTTTGGATCCCAGCTTCTAAAGCGTCAGCTGAAGCCACAGGGGGTTGGGTGAGCTACCACGCCATGCATAATTTCTTTGATGGCTGCAGATGAATATGTTGTGTGGCAGCAACTAAAGGAAATAAAAGAAAGGGAATACATTTTCCATTTAAGAAAGAACAACCCACAACTGTTCTTTAACTTCTGTTTCCTGCAACTGCTGTTACGTAAACACCACATCAAATACGCCTACAGAGACCTGGGTGGTGTAGCAGCATCTCCTGGTCTATCTTTAGCTTCCTGCAAGGTATTGAGGTTTGCTGTTCAGTCTGTGCTGTTCAGAATATTGGCAGACGATGAACGCACTGCCTTTCTTGCTTGGAATGAAGGAAGATTTTCATACCAAGTCATCATAGAGGATGACAGACAAGTTTGGACATACACATCTCTGGATAATGGCACAAAGAAAGCTCTGTGCCTTTCCAAGTGGAAGTGGCTACTGAAGTGGGCCTTACTGGGCTGCCACGTGAGGCATCTGGGCATGAACTAGAGTGTTCCTTTCCTCATGTGAAATTTGGAGAGGGGCTGGGATAGAACAAAATCGAGGGTTTTTTTGAGATCTTACTGTTTTCTGAGTATGCTAATTATGGAAAGACTTCATTTACACAACTTGTATTTATTGTTTGTGTTAGTTTGGTTAGTTTGGAACCCCTGATCCAGTGGGAGGTGTCCCTGGCCATGGCAGGGGATGGGACTGGATGGGCTCTGAGGTCCCTTCCAAACCAAACCATTCCATGAGTTTTCAAAGCGCTGGCTGGGAGGCAGCCAGCTCTCACCAAAACGCAATAGGATCTAGTAGGAACTAAAGCCTAAATGATAATCTCACTTGGCTCTCAGTAGATCTTATATGTTAAAGTCTGTTAAATGCTTCTGGAAATGCCAGGTGTGGATCTGAAAGACAACCTTGGATTCCAAATGCAGGTGTTCAGCACTTCCACGGCAGCAGACTGGTTGTAGCCCACACCACGGGACCAAGCTGTTTCACCATGAGGCATTCAAGGTGTTTGGCCATTAGAAAAAGGCTGTCAGACTTCACGTTTGAAGGAGAATGCACAGCCTAATGTGAGTATTAATACAGCTCTTAGTGCCATGTTAAGAACATCTCTGAATGTATAGGGATGGTTTTTAGGAGTAGCCCTTGTTACTGCTTTGATGTGAATCTCCTTCATCAAACTCAGAATTAACTTTGCTGAAGCTAATAGACTTTTGCACCCTCGTAAGCAACTGCAGGCAGGCAGCCCTCTAACTGTATGTGCTCTTACAGAGCAAACCAGACCGATTATAAATAACATCACAGGGAGACTGGGTCCACTTTATCTCAGCAGTAATTCTTCTGATACACTCTGAGTTACATTGGGATAAATTTGGCCCACTGAGATTAGTATGAAAACGCAGACGGTGTGTCTTAGCTAGAAAGGTGCATATAAATCCCTGTAACTCTGACTTTGATCAGCTTAACGCTCAGCTTTCTGTGCGAATCCTTTACCTTCTCTCTTATTTCAGAGCAGCTAATGCTGGCAAATGCCGATTGCACCTACAGAATTACAGTGCGGTACAGTGGAGGTGCTGTGAAACTCCCAGAGCAGAGAAGCGATGCTCAGATCAAACTGCCTTTCTCTTTCTCTCAGTGTATGAAATTGTGCAGCCAACTCCTTCAAATCTCTCTCTCATTTCAGAGCCTGATCCTGGGACTCTGATTCCTCTCATGTCCCTCTAAATCTAATGAGAGTTAAAAGTGCTCATCACCATTCATGGTGCAGGATTAGGCCTGTAATTATCTTTAGGAATAGTCATTCCCTTTGGGTTGATGGGATGGTGGTGTCTCAGCCTTACCTGGTGGTGGTAGCATCTTCTGTTTGTCTGGGATGCCTGGCTAGAGATCTTGCTTGGTCAAAGCAAGGGAACTGTCTGTCCCCCCTGCAACATCATGCACATCATCGCAACATCATCCACGTCATACAGCAACACACGGCATCGGCCTGCTTTCCATTTGTCCCTTAGGAAAGAAAGGCTTGTATCGACTCTTTAAAATAGCTCATCACTTAATACTGCTCTGTATAATTAGGAAACGATGTTCATCTGACAAAGTACATTCATTAAACAATTTCAAACCGAGCCAGAGGCGTTGTTTAAACCCAGTGTCAACACAAACTGCAAAAAATATGCCGAATAGTGAGATTTTAGCCAAAAGTGTATGTTAATGGAGCAAGAGCACTAAATGTTTTTTCTGCTTTTTAAAGCATCGAACTAGCTTTTAGTGCAAGTTCTGCCTCACAGCCAGAGCTGGCCCCTTCTTCACCCTGGCCCTTTCATCTCCCTTTGTTCCCTGTCTATGCTGAGACTGAGATTTTCCCACCTCTCTCCGTCTTACTGTGGCTCTGAAAGATGATTGCCTTCCGGTGAAGCCCTTTCCCCTTCTTCTGTACCCAAGCTCCATGTTCAATGAACATCAAAAAGCCTTATCATACCCTGATGGTTTAAATCTTTAAACAGAGAGTAACAGCCTGAGTACATCCAGACCCCTCACATCCTATAGTCTTGTCACTATGTGTTCCTGCAACAATTACCAGGAGAGGGGAGCTGCGGAGTGAATCAAGTAGTGTGTGTTGTCTCCCCGGACTCCATGCTGATGCTCTGATCAGGACTTCAGCAAAATTCTGTTTGAAATGAGAGTAGACTAATTTTCATCAGGCTCCTCTTGCAGGAATCCCAAGTGGGCCAGCACGCCAAGGGTCATCATTAGAAAACCGCCTTCAAAAGAGCCGGGCTTTTCTCGTGGCAACGCTTTCTCCCTCCACCAAATTTATAAACATTTATGTAAAAATGTATACATTAATTGTTCGCCTTCCTTGTGTGCCTGCAAAGGAATGCCCAAAAACATACTTGGGAGAAATGCTCTTGTAAAAATAGCCTGGCTGAGGACAAAGATGTCCTCGTTTTGAGTGGGAATTCAGAATGCCGTGATCAAAGGATGCTGTAACTCCCAGCTGTTCAAAGGGACTGGTATTAAACAAAAATCAGATGTGACCAAGAATAGAAAATAACTCATTAAGAGCTTAACCAGACGATGACAGGTGAAGCCATCAGACGCTTAAACAGGGTAATGTTTTTCTAAGCAGTTTCTGTTATTTTTCTTTTCCCTCCAGAATCAATTTATACTTTCTGGAAATAATTACGAGATCAAGTAAAGTTTGTCTGCGGTGGAAAATAAATACAAACCGCCGGGCTGGGAAGTAATTAAGACATCACTTTACTGCGGTTGCATTTTGGTAAGCATAGAAAAATGATGGAATTTGTTTTGCCCTTCCCATTTATCAATTTTCTTTGGAAGCGCTTGCGGTTCTTAAAAGGCAGAAGAAGGGTAATGGGAAGTCTGTAAGAAAAAGAATGATCTCTGCGAGTTTTAAGCCTTCAGACATAAAGGAAAGGTCTTTTCTCTGTCTTCTGAGACTCACAAGCAATGAATAGTAGGTGGATGTGATCTCATTTTTATAGCTATTGTTTAGCTTCCACAGTGTTTGTAAAATACATTAAAAAATCTTTATAATTCTCTTAAGCAGCTTAAATCCCTTTTCGCTTTCCCCAGGCAAAACCTGATTCACTTGCATGTTTCTGGGCTCTGACCTTCACGGCTCTGCTCTCCCAACAGTAGTAGCCAGTTTCTTATTCTTTAAGTGCTGGAGGAGTCATGAAAAATTCAGGCACCGGGTTTCCCTGAGACCAATCTGGTGGCTTTGTCTTTGTGCTAACTGCTGCTTTCTATGCATCATTCAAAAGGTACATACTGTTGTCAGCCCCTGAACTGCTACTTGGTGTTAAACATGAATATTTGTAGCTTAGCAAGGGACTAAATTTAAAAAAATTAATATTTGACAACCTTTGAGAAGGCTTTTCTGCCATGAAACTGCACGAATGAAAGGCTGGATTTGTGCAAAATGAGAACTTTCTTCACTGGGGCAATTCTAAACACGATGAGATCTGTGTTGAAAGAGCTCCGATTGCTGGACTTTCTTCTGGATACGCAGATTTATGATTGTACCAAAGGAAATACTGCTGGGGAGTTGGTTTTTTTTTTTTTCCTGTATAATGCAGGTTAAAATTCATTCTGTGCATGTGCTGCTAATCCAATCCGACCAGAAAGACTGTGTGTGGCTGATTGCGGCTCCGCACGGGAGATCCAGCCAATGGTAAAATTGCCTTTTCCCACATTTCTTAATTAGAAATGGAATCGGCTTCAACTAATAGAATCTCTTATTAGTAACAAGAAGAATCGCTGGCTCTCTAGTTCAAGTGGCATATCTGCATAACTTATAGCCTGAAGAGCTTACGGAGTCACTCACACTCCTGGCAGAACGCCTTCTCCTCTCCCATATTAATGAGTTGTTCTAAATTTAGTCTGCTGTGACAAACTAATATTAATACAGTATTTTATGGCCCGGAGCATTGTTAATGCATACGAATGAAACACTGAATCAAAGGAAGGGGAGAGGAGGCAAGATTACTTAGTGTGATTGTCAAGATAGAAGATAATCCAACGATGTAGATAATAAGACTTAAATATAATGCTCTGCTTATAGATTTATATTATGTGAAACATTTTCTATTATTTTAAATCCTCACAGTATTAGTTTCCTATTTTCAAGGGTTTATAACTCGGCCGTAAAAATTCGCTCTGGGCTGAATCCTGGCATCCAAGGTCTTAACCCGGGAGCAATTCTTCAAGTAAATTTTCAAACAAATGTGGATTTGCGTTTGGTAACAGTGGGACAACAGTCAATGCATGACTCCTGGCTTTAAAAACTTGTATTTTCATGTCAGAAAACAATGGGGAGTAATAAACAAAGCTGAGATGAGCCTGTAATAGGTTTTAATTGCTCTTTTTGTGTTATTTTTTCCCTTTTTTTAATTGCTAAATATTACCAGGACAACAGAGCTGGTGGGTGGTGGCTTGGTAGATGTCAGAGCTTCTTACGCTGCAGTTGAGGGACGTTTTGGCCCTGTTTAGAGGGGAAGTAGGACTGGGTACTTGGCTTTGTAGCTGTTTTGTAGTGGTTGTTTTGCTGTCTCAGTATTTACCTCCATAAATATTTGTATGGCTGTTGTTTAGATATCCTTCTGCAGGAGATGAGGCCTTTATGCAGGGGTTTTATATGACACCAGGGTGAGGATTCTCCCCTTCTATTCCTCTCTTGTGAGACCCCACCTGGAGTCCTGTGTCCAGGTCTGGAATCCTCAACGTGAGGAGGGGGTGGAACTGTTGGAACGGGTCCAGAGGGGGCCACAAAGATGATCCGAGGGCTGGAGCACCTCTGCTGTGAGAACAGGCTGAGGGAGTTGGGGTTGTTCAGCCTGGAGAAAAGAAGGCTCCAGGGAGATCTTAGAGCAGCTTCCAGTACAGAAAGGGGCTCCAGGAAAGCTGCGGAGGGGCTCTGGATCAGGGAGTGCAGGGACAGGATGAGGGGGAGCGGTTTTCAGCTGAAAGAGGGGAGATTGAGATGAGCTCTTAGGAGGAAATGCTTTCCTGTGAGGATGGGGAGGCCCTGGCCCAGGTTGCCCAGGGCATTGTGGCTGACCTCTTTTTCCTAAGATTTGCAGGGATTAGGAAGTTCTGTCTCCAGTGTTTACAAGGACGAACAGATTAGTTACGGAATCTTGACTAGGAGGGAAACTGGAAAGGTCTGGGTGGTGCACTTCAGGTGCACAGTGGGTCTTGGAAGAAGACTTCTCTCCACCTCACCTGGGTCGTGCTGCAGAGCTGCCGGGGAGGAAGTTGTCTTTGTGCAGGTGAGGAATTGTTTCACTTGATACTTTTTCTTGAGGAAATAAGTATTCAGGAAAATGAATCTTCTGTATGGCTGCTGGTGAGAATTTAACCTAGGTTAGTTCAACTGCATCCAGTGCTGCTGAGATGTGCTCCTTTGGAACCTGTGAAGTGCCTGAATGCTTGATTGTGGGACAGGAACCTTGCGGGATGGGAACGTTTTCTCTTATGAGCTCTTGTTGTGTTCTTGTCAGTGGTGGCATCGCTTGCAGTTGGTGTGATTCAGGAAGGGAAAATCTCCCCAGCTCCAATGCAGTCTCTATGGACAGGGAGATTATGGAATCAGTGCAGAAGCCCAGAAACTGGGTTTGTAACTCTTGTGCCAGTCATAAGGGACAGAGAGTATGCAGAGAAGAGCAGAGGGATGCAGAGCCCTTGCTCTCCAGCTTTCTGCTGCTCCTCACGCTCTAGGAGGAGAGTGGGTATTGGAGCTGGGTGATGGTTCTGCCCAGGATTTTGTAGGCAGTGGCAGATCCATGCCTGAATGGGCAGAGGGAATGGCAGGAGAGTGAGTTGCCCAGCTCGCGTAACAATCGTGGTGGGGGCTGCAGCTCACTGGAGGCAGGTTTGAACAAGCCACTTCACAAACCGCGCAGAATCCTTTCCAGCACAGCCATTGTTTCAACACTGATTCAGTCTCTGTAAGACCCCCTACCTGTTGACAGTGATACACAGGCTAGAATTTATCTAAAACTGATGTAATTTGGGATGAAATCACAAGAACTGTTGGCAGAGATTAGTTGCCTTGCATATTGTGTTGCTCAAGTTATCTCCAGCCACTAAGGTGGATAAGAGGCAGCTGGGGCTGGTTGCATCCCGCCCATAGCACTGGGAGTCTTTCTGCAGAAACAAAGCCCTCTTTATTCAGATTTACTTGATTGTGCAGCATGCCACTACCTCCCACGTTACACAAATGATGGAGCCCATCTCCATCTATGATAATTAAGACTGTTTAGGTCTGCAGTACAGTCTATGGGTTTGTGCCTTCCTGCAGGGGCTTGGGGAGCAGTGGATCTGTATTTTCCCTGCTTTCCTTGCCAGTCCTAGATCTTTACCTAGCAGAGCTAATGATCCAGCAGACCAGCTTTGTCCCTAGCGTCTGGATCACTGGAGAGTGAGCAAATGGTCATTTTGGGGATGGAGTGTTACGGAAAGCTGTTGTGTTGCATGGGAGACAGGAGGAGAGGAAGGCAAATGCAATCTGTTATCAGAACAGAAAATTGTTCCTGTGCGTGCTTTGCACTCTTACAGAAACATAGAGTGGATCACTGAAATGTTCTGTGTTTGGATCTAGCTTTTCTCTTCTGTATCCTGCTGGCTCTAATTGCAGTTGTGGAGCTCCTGTGAAGAATCCCTTCAATGGAGTTGCATCAGATAAGGACTGAGTGGCGCATGCAGGTTAGGAGCAGTCGCAGTCGGTGCAGCGTTTCTGCACAGCACTTCCAACAGCTGTTTACATGCTGTAGCATCCTGATTTTGACATAGAATCATGAACTCATGGAATGGGTTGGGTTGGAAGAGACCTCAAAGTCCATCCAGTTCCACCCCCTGCCATGGGCAGGAACACCTCCCACTGGATCAGGGGCTGCAAACCCCATCCAACCTGGCCTGGAACCCCTTCAGGGATGGGGCAGCCACCACTGCTCTGGGCACCCTGGGCCAGGGCCTCCCCACCCTCACAGGAAAGCATTTCCTCCTAAGATCTCATCTCAATCTCCCCTCTTTCAGCTCAAAACAATCCCCCCTCATTCTGTCCCTGCACTCTCTGATCAAGAGCCCCTTCCCAGCTTTTCTGGAGCCTCTTTCAGTACTGGAAGGCTGCTTGGAGATAATCTTATGTGGTAGTGATTTATATTCTGCACAACATAATCTGAACCAAAAGTTAATTTTTCCTTTTTCTTCAATATCATCTTCTCTCTTTTTTCTCCTAGGTTTTGGAGTTGTTTTTTTTATAGCATTTCTGGCTTTTTTAGCTATGACCATGAAGAGAAAACCAAAGGAGACAGAGCAGCAGATGCATAAAACTGCCATGCCATTAAAAATGGCCCCATGCATCTCTGTGTACTTTGAAAGGAGACCACTTCTTCAGAGGTAGGTGCTAAGCATCTTCCAAAAGGGAGGCTCCTCAAAGCTGTGTGAAGGTGGCCACCCAGATCTGGATGCACTTTGATTTGTCAGCTCTGCTGAAGTCCAGCCATCCTTTGGCATTGTTTTCTTTTACAGGAAAAATCTTCGGGCATGTTGGTAGTATGGAAGGAAAAATAATTCCAGCAGCTGTCAGGATCTGGCTCTTTCCCATGCACAGAATGCTGGTACTTCCCATGTTATGAGTTGATATGTTACTAAGAAAGACTGAAGGATGAGGCTTCAAACCAGTTTATAGGACTGCCTACACGCTGGGATGTGCAGAAGTTCTTTTTGGTAGCAGTGACTTTAGAAGTAATATTTCATGTCACGTGTTTTAGTTCATATAGCTTTAATCTAACGCAAGTGTTCTGTTTTTCAAGGAAATACTAGGGCCCAGCCTTGAAGAAACATTTCCTTCTGACCGCGTTACACACAGCCTTGTGGACCGCTGTGCCAAAGGGTGAGTTATTCTTTCATTGCTGGAAGAACTTGTTTAGCATATGCAATATGCAAAAGGAGGGAAGCTGAGCGTTGGAGCCCATTACCTGTGTGCACTTACAAGGAAATTATCCCATGAAAAACAAACTCCTCTGCTTAAATGCTACTCATAAACTAGAAGGCACCTAATTCTACCTTAATGGGTGAAATTGCCTCTTGATGGAGAAATAAAACCAATACTATTAAAATATTGAGCCCGTGTAAATGGTAACAGGTTGGAATCTATTAAGTACATGCTATTGTGGGAGCTGGGGAGGCTGAGTTTGTGGTGTTTTTTTAATTATACCTGTGGTTTATGAGAATTGCAATGTTTTTTTCTGTTTGTCAAAGCAGTTCTTTCCATCGATGGGTAAGAAAATGATAATTAAATTTTGTGGAAGCATGTGAAGCACAGGAGAGATACCTTTAATAGAAAAAGGAGAATGAATCAAGCATAGTGGTGGCATTTTTCACTGTGCTTTCCTTCCTTACCTGCTTCTGGGTATCTGTAAGATGCCGATGGGCTCTGCTATCCTGCAGGCTAATTTAACATTCAGTATTTGATCCCTAACAGACTACTTGTACGGTGATGGAAGGGCTCAGGAATGGTGAAACACATCATTAAAACTCAAAAGGATGAAATATAAAAGTCCGAGGGAGGTTTACAGCATGGAATAGTGTTGGAAATGTGGAGGGTACAGATTACGTTGTAATGATGCTTATAAAATGTGGGGTTAAAACCATCCCCAGTGATAATACAATGAAGTAAGAATTGCTGCTAACGATCGAGACATCTCATTGGGCCCCTCTGTCTCCATGGGTCGGTACTTGGTTATGCCAGTGAAGTTTTTCATTGAGCATCCGACAGCTCCGGGCAGTGCGTGTTCACCTGAGCCGTCTCCTCACCAGAGGGCAGCATTTGATAAAGTGTTTAAAAGCAGGCTTTTTCCCCAGAAGTGCAGAAAATCCATGCTGGTCACTTTACTAACGCTCTCACCAGTGGTCTCTGCCAGAAGCGTCCAGTTCTGTTTGTGGGGCTGGAGCCTGGCCCATGGTTTGGCTTGAGACTGTGAAAACAATTAAGGGTTTATTCCACTGATAACTGTGAACGGAGTTCAGATGAATCTGTTATTTCAGGTGTGTAGAAATGCCACCCTGCAGCCTCTGTCTTCTGTCCTAGGCCTTTTAAATGTACGTGAATTCATATTTTAAATGTTGTAGAAGAATAAAGCATTAATGCATTCGCTTGTCTACTAGCCCTTCTCTTTTAGTTTCGTTTCGATCACTGCTGCTGTTCAAATCCTGTCAGTATTATTATCTTGTTCAGCAGAAGCCTTGGTTGCTGCAGAGCCTCCACAGGACTGGATGGGCGGACGTCTGGGCAGTCTGTCTTGGTACCAGAGGCTAAATCTTCCCTTGTGCTGGTGGTGGTTACTCGGTGGCAGCTTTTCCAGCCACTTTGAAGAGGCCGTTAACAGCTCCAAGCTGCTTCCTCGGGGCCAAGGGTGCAAATGGCCGTAAGACAGCTCACCTGGACGTCACAGGTACCCTTTGAGAGGTGTGATTTGGCGATTAGGGTCAGACAGGCAGGTATTTTCTGATTCATCACTAGCCAAGAAATGCCATTTTGCCTCTCCAAACTAGGTACATCAAATGAAAAGTGACTCCTGCCACTGAGCATTAAGAATCTGTCTGAGGAGACTACGTCACCTTTGGCTTTCTCTCCAGTTGTGGGGGAGGGAGAGGCTGTTAAAAAGGGCAGTTGAGCTGACCTGAGACTTGAAATGCCTTCTGGAGGTGCACATCCTCTCTAGAGAAAGCATTTGAGTGATGAGACATCTAATTCAGATGTGTCTAAAATTAAGTGGCATAACCTGGCCTCCACAGCCACACATGTCACTTTGAACAGTGATTCCTGTGCGTTTCCCTGGTGAACAAGAAACAGATGTGACCAGGGTCTGTACTGGAACCATTACTTGTGCTGGGAAATGCTCTGGCCGTTTAGCAAATTCCATTTGCTCACCAGGTTAAGCAGCATTGGCTTGGGTGAACTCGTCGTAAATGCCATCTTTTCTGGGATTGCTGCAGGGACAAGGTGGAAGCTGGATCCTGAGGATATGTGTACGTAGCCTGCACCAACATGCCAAGGACACAGCCCGCCTGGAAGCCAAGCTGTGGTTCATCCCGTTGTGCCTCTCATTGTTCAGATGCTGCTGCCAAGTGGGTGGATTCTTCTTTCCTGTTCCGAGCTGTTCATCTCCAGTGCTGACTGCAGCCTTGTGGTTAAAGCTGTTCCTGAGTAGTTAGCGAAACAGAAGGATTAATTTGGATGACAGGAGATGTATAAATGGAACATCGTTATCGTTATCTTTAGAATTACATCTTTCACATGCCAGGTAAATCCAGGCGGCAGTTAAGCATTTTCCCCCTATGACATTATCGCAAATGTCATTTGCTGCTTTCAGACTGTTTTAAGCAAGCTAAATCCAGCAGCCAAGCCAGAGAGCAGTGTTTGTAGCATCACATTATGTATTTTTGGCTGGAATAGATTGTCACAAGCTAGGTTTTCTTCAGGCCTTCAAGAAAAATCAATCAGTACGTCTTTTTTGTTAACTGTTGTTAACTACTTCTCTTATTGTGTGCGTGTTTGTCTCGAAGCTTTGCAGGTGTGTGGGCTGACACCTGGTTTGGAGATGGTTGGGGAGCTCTTGTGGCTTACGTGCAGTGCAAGATACCTGCTGCTTCTGTCCTAAGCGAGAGTTTCTGGCTGGTGAAGTCCTCTCCGCTCAAGACATGCTACTACAGAGGGAGAGGAAGGAAGCATCTGTGACAGCTCCGGTAGCTAGAACTTCTGGGATAATTCAGTAATGTCTTCAGTCCCTTTTTGTACATCCTGGCTGGTTAAACTGTTGCAGGCTGTGAAGTGCTGGGGTGCCACTAAAGAGCATCATCAACTCCATGGTTGTGTGGTCTTTAACCAAAAGTAGAAAGAAACTCAACTTTTTTCCTTTGGGCTGAGGTATTTAATCCAGTCATTAACTTAGATTGCAAACTCCGTGTACCAAGAATTTACAGCAGTAGTTTCTCCCTGCTTTATTACTCGCCACTCTGTTTTCTGCAGTCAGGTTCCACTTGTTGCTGGCAGGCTGACAATAGGCTTAATAAACCCTCAAAACAGGGAAAAGCTCATTCTAGTATGTATTAGAATCATGTAATTTCACAGCTTTTTGCAGGGCATCACCAGCCCCGGGGAAGGGATGGATGCAGAAGTACCTCTGGCAGCTTTGGCCTTGTACTGGGAGAGTCCTGGTGAGTAAATCTGTGATTACGCTGGTAGGACGAGGCCCGAACGCTTCTGCCGAGGCAGCCTTTTCACCACTGAAGCGGATTAACAAGAGGCGCAGATGCCAGGGACAAAGTGCCAATATTTGTTAACAGATGTGATCCTTGTAATGTAGCATGTGTTCTTAATTTGGCACTGCTTGACACCGGGAGGATCGCTGTCAATAAGGTGTTGTTAGCTCCATCCAATAGGCTTTCCTCCCAAACTGATTGGTATCCATACTCTGGTTGGAACTGGCATCCTACCTTGCGGATGGGCACTCTGCCACTCTGACAGATGGGCATGACAGGAGACCAGCTAGGGAAACACTGAACTCATCCAAGCTGAGTATTTGGGGCCAAACAGTCTCTCCACAAACACAACCCGGGCAGATTCGTCTTATTGTCACTGCGGAGTGGGGCACGTGGTCGCTACCTGGTGTTTTAAACCTTCGCGTTCTCAGACTTTGCTTCCCGATTTTGGATCTGGAAGGATGAAGACTGATGCTAAAAAAAACCCCATCTAGGCAAGAATTTAGAATCATAGAATCATGGAATGGTTTGGGAGGAACATTTAAAGCCCATCCAGTTCCACCCCCTGCCATGGGCAGGGACACCTCCCACATGATCAGTGTCCTGAAAGCCCCATCCAACCTGGCCTGGAACCCCTCCAGGGATGGGGCAGCCACCACTGTTCTGGGTAACCTGGGCCAGGGCCTTACCACAGTCGTTATGAAGAATTTCTTCCTAATGTCTGATCTAAATCTTCCCCCTTCCAATTTAAAGCCATTCCCCCTTGCCCCATTACTCCAGGCCCTTGTAAAGAGCTCCTCCCCAGCTTTCCTGGAAACCCTTTCCATACTGGAAGCTGCTCTGAGGTCTGGAGCCTTCTCTTCTCCAGGCTGGACAACCCCAGCTCTCTCAGCCTGTCCTCAGCAGAGTTGCTCCAGCCCTCAGATCATCTTCGTGGCCTCCTCTGGACCTGTTCCAACAGTTCCACATCCTTTTGTTGGGCATTCCAGAACTGGACACAGGACTCCAGTGTGGTCTCAGGAGAGTGGAGCAGAGGGGCAGAATCCCCTCCCTGGCCCTGCTGGCCACACTGCTTTTGGTGCAGCCCAGGACACGGTTGGCCTTCTGGGCTGTGAGCGCACACCGCCAACATTTGCTTTTGGATGGAAACTTAGGCGTTCGGCAAAGAAGATCTGGAATGAGGCAGTCGTGTTCCTTGTTAAGTGGGTTGATGCCAGGCTGCTGTTTGTGTTGACTCCCAGTTAAGTATTTACGGGAGAAGGTTTCACACAGTATTTCCTTTCTCTGGTTTAAAAATTAAAACGTGATGAATAGGATGCGTTTCTGTCTCTGAGTCTCTGGAGCAAAACCGAGGTCTGCAGCATCAGTGAGAAGGCAACTGAGTTCCTTAAGGAATTACTTGCTCGGCTGTTTTTAAGAGGGGAAAACATAGATGCTTGGTTATTGTATATTTAAAGATTTAAAAATCTAGAAAGGGAGTTATTGTTAAGGGAGGGGTTTCTCCTTAAAAAAACACACTATCATGAGTGCTGTTCATATAATCCCACTCGCCTTTACTTGCAGATAGAATTGGTTTATGGGGTTAGTTGGGAAAAAAAAAATAACTTAGAAGTAAGCAGAGTTCTGAGATATTTTGGCAGGAATTGCAATGCTTTGTGTTCAGTAGAAATTGTAGCAGGCGTGTCTTGGGCCTTGAATGTCATTCTGCAGCCAAAGGAACTTCCTCATGGTTTGTAGCAGCGTGTTGTATGAAGAAACCTCCTGCAAGCGGGAGAGAGAAGCCCCTTCTCTGACGTGGTCAGTACAGTTCAGGTGGTTTTGTGCGGCTGCAGGGTGGTTTTAGTGCAGTTCTGCAGGATCTGTGTTATTGGCAGAGATCCATTTAAGTAAGAAATGCTGAAAACCACCTCTGCCTTAGTGGAAAACCCAGGCGCTTGTGCTTCCCCTCCGAGACGTGAGGGATGGAGCACGGGCAGCGGCCAGGGAGCCCCTGGAGGGAGCAGAGATTGTGGGGCTCTCTCACACAGGATGCTTCTGTCACCCAGACTCTGCAGTATGGGCACGTTCTCCTACCCCTGGAGAATTCTTGAGCTTCTCTAGCCTTTGATACAGATGCATACGGTAACTTGTTGCCAATTTTGTGCAATTAGGGCATACAAAATGGTTTCCCTGTTCGGAATGTTGCATGTGCTGCGACACTAATTAGGGGTTTCTCGCCTTTACATGCATGCCTGGCTGCCATTAATATTAATGGCAACTTTGCCCAAGCGCAAGGGAAGACAAGACCTGTGTAACTGTGACTTCAACTTCCGTCTCAGGAATTCCCTGTGTAGTTGTTCGTGGAACCTGCTGGCTTGCCATTTACTGAACCTTCCTGGTGAAGGTGGTAGCGTGGAGATGACATGGTGGCCTTTGTAAGAGGGGATTTTGATTAACTCTTCTTCTTTCCCCTCTATGTCTCTGTGGTTTGTCCCTGTGCTTACATTACAAGCTTTTGCAGCTATTAAAAAGCCACATTTGATGCATACTTAATCAGTATTTTTCCTGTAACGAAGCTTCTACTATAAATAAAAACCCCAACCTTCAGTGGCTTCGGTGGTTCTACACTGACTCCACGTTCTTGCAGGAGGTACATCATGCTGTCTCCTAAAGTTAAAGGGAAAGAAATGACTCGTGGTATTTTCAGAGGAGAGATACAGGCTATGGGTTATTAAAATTCTACTGGAATTTGAGATTTAGTGCAGATTAAGAGGAAGTCAGGACAGGCATGCTGTGCTCTGTGAAGGCATCCAAGCAATCCAGCTCCAAGGGATGAAAATAGAGGAGGTAGGGAGCTTTGGGCCTCCAGCTCACTGCCAGGTGATTGCAGAGGTGAGCAGAGCGAAGCAGCGAGGCGTAGGGTGGTGCAAAGCTGTTCTTGGAGAGAGACAACTTCTCCAGAAGATGGGAAGGCACTTGGACAGTGGTGACTTGTGCTCAAAAGTCACTTGAAATGGTCATTAAGATGCTGATTAATAGTATAAATGATGTAGGCTGGGGCAAGATCAGGCTCTTGGTAAAGACCACCAACAAAGACATAACATGGGTTTCCAGGACAACACATGAGGAGGATTTACAGCTTGAGCTTTCATCTCATGGGCCTACAATAGAAGAAGATGTTTTTTTGAAGATGTTTTTTTGTCCATGCTCCTCTCTAGACCTACATTCCAGTTGTTGTACAGGTTAACTTTTGGGTGTAGACATGCTGAACTCTTTGTTTGAACTTAGCTTTGTTCGAGGAAAAGAGTCTGAGCCTTCTGTGCGACGTCCTCGGTGTGCATTCCTTTCCCGAGCACAGCATGGGCTGAAATATCCAAAAAAGCGACACTAGTTTGATGACATCAGCAGCATTTCAAATGCTGAATTTCTGACATAAAGACGAGCCAGCAGCTTCTTCCACCTGGAAGACAAGATCTGCAACGAAATACCAGTGGAAATAATTGCCCATGGTCCTCAGAGGAAGGATTTAAAATTATTAGCATCAAGGTATTCTCTGAAATTTCTCAGCACTTCATTAATTCTAGAGGCTGTGAAGGCTGAAAAAGGAAAGAACGTCTGCATTAAATGAGAGTTTGTGTAAATTGCCCTCAAAAATACACCTAAAAATGTAATTGAAGGCACAGATCCCAAGGCCAGTTGGCTTTTCTCTTAATTTCTCTTCCATTATCTTGTCTCAGGCTTGTGCAAAATTTAATTGGACCAGCAAATATCTCTTATCAATATATTTGATGTGGGGAAAGAAACAACAAAAAGGTGTGTGTGGATACATGTATAGCAGAGACAGAGACAGGTGTGTATGCTGTGGAACCCAAAAAAGCAAGACAGGCTGGTGGTGGTGTCCCAGAAACGTCATCAGAAACGGGCACGGATGGGAGGTTCTGAGGGAGGGGGTTTGTAGTGAGGTTAAATGGCTTCAGCAGCTCCTCCTCACAAGTCTAATGACTACAAATCTTAACTGTGGATTGATGGATTATTGTGACTTTGGTCTTGTAAATGATGCATGAAAGTGAGTCATAGACTCATGGAATGGTTTGGGTTGGAAGGGACCTCAAAGCCCATGCGGTTCCACCCCCTGACATGGGCAGGGACACCTCCCACTGGATCAAATTGCTCAAAGCCCCATCCAGCCTGGCCTTGGACACCTGGAGGTCTTGTGCTACAATGAAAGTGGGAGTGTTTTCAGTTAGTGCTGATCTTGGTCTTGTTTTGGGAGTGGTTTTGCTACCAGTTGCCCCTTACTGACAAGAAGCAGAGCAGTTAGCCGGAAAACAGCCAGGGTTGGGGAAACAAGGAAGCAAGTTGCTTAATCCTGGTGTAAGTTTCTGAACAAATGCTACGGAGAAGGTAAATTGAGCTCAACAAAACATTAGATTAAACTCATTAGTAATTAAAAACAACAACAGCTGCAGTCTGAGGAAAAATGCTGGGGATCCGTAAAGCCTTGCCATTAAAATGTATAGACAGTGACCCTCTTTAAATTCATAGAGAATGCTCTTTACTCAGCTATAAAGGTTTAATGCAACTTAGCAGATCTGAGTTACTTCAGGAGAGCTTTAATGCTTGGCAGGTCTCTACATTTTATTTATGATATCAAAGCTGCGACTCAGATTTTTACTCAGTGGAAGACATAAAAGAGATTCAGAAGTCATCCAAATCATCTTGTAATTAGTGTTACTATGCACGCCCAAGACATTAAAATGTTAACAGTGTTAGAATCGTGTGCTTTGGAATACAGAGTGAGGGCTTTATTAGAGAGAAACGCACTGCAGATGTCATCCGCCCTAATTGAGGACACTGGGTTGCCTGCTGCTCATTCTTATCAGCGGTTCAGGGTCTTTTTAATTTATTCATTTTCCTTACTGCTAGAATCTGCTCTCATTATTAGTCTGTCTTGTCACTCATTTGCATTTCAAGTGCTGGGACTGTGGGGTACCAGCGAGCTGCCTCAGAAGCACACTTCAAGGGGTTACTCTATCAAATAGCAGCACAGTATCACAGCGAATTTGACATCTGGGTTATCTTATTCCCAGATGCTCCACGGTGTCATTAGCAGGATTAATCTTAGCTTTAATTTCATAATGATTCTTATTCTAATATATGTGAATGAACACAAAGTCTCTTGACTCATTATCACCAATTTACCCAAGATATGTAATCAGGCTCTTACATTCACCAACATTTATTTTTGCTAATACATTGAAAATTGTAGATTAAGCAAACACAGTTAGTTCCAGCTGAGTGGGTGCCTAGCGAGGTAGCACTGGAGTATTTATGTTTTAATTAGAGTATATTAATGGTAGCGTCTTCTAAATACACACTGACCAACGTTTTCCTGCGGAAAACAAGGCGTTTATCATTCGCGTGATATCGGATTGTGAATTTACACCACAGCACCTTTCTCTGGCTATTGGTTATATGCGACTACTTAGAAATGACTCAAAATCTCACTTTCTAGGATGATTTTAACCTTCAAAGATCAGAGCACAACATTTTATGAAACATTCCTTGACGTCCCGAAGCAAACAAAATTGGATTTTTTCAGTTAAATTAAAAATTAAACCTGAATACATTTTGTACTGAAACTTTTCTCCATTCCTGTTCTCGGATGGACCGCAGTACAGAATGTGGAGTATTTTTACAGCGTGAGAGTCGCTTCCGCGTCCTACGGAGCTTCAAACTCTTGCATTTTTAAATTGCGAGGAGAAGGCAAAACGTGAAATTCCTCTGCACTTTCTTACGGCATCGGCCTGAGTTTTCCATTTGCCAGCTGTTGTAGCACAGCAGTGAGTAGTCGTTCATTATTGATGGATAAAATGTTCAAACATTTAAAGAAATGAAAGTCAGCTTTGAATTTTTAATTAATTAATTAAAAGTACCGCAAATGCCAGCTTGTTAATTGCTTTGCACCTGCAAGCCAACACAGGTTTTATGCACTCTTTCTTTGAATATTAATTTTTTTTGCATGTCTTCATAATGCTCGGGAAGTCTCCCCTGCAAACATATTAGTAAAGAGTAAATATTGAATCTAAGACAAAACTCACGGCTTCATCTTTCACTGTACACAGAATAGGATTTAAAGGAGGATTTAGATTTCCAAGGCTTCTAATTAAGTAGTGATAATCAGGCTTTCTGCTGAGGGTCACTTCCTGGGAGTAATTTGAGTTATTAAAATGCATGTTTTTATTTGTTCTGCTTTGCGAGCTAAAACTGATCCCTTTTAATATAGCAGCAAATATGCAAATTGGTGTTTCATTATATTATGCAATTTATGGCAATCTTCTCTAATTTACTGAAAGGGCAAGAGCCTGACCTTGTCAGTCAACTTTTTTTTTTCCTGGTAAGCTAAACTAATTATGTGGATCTTTTTATGAAACTCTGAAAGTATGCAGCGCGGTAAAAAATGTGACAAATTTACCTTGATTATTCACCAAGATGGCCTTCGATTTTGCTGGAATCCTCCTGCCGGGTGATGGATAATTTAAACTTGCGTACAGGAGCCAATTTGTTTCAAGGTTGGAAAATGGCTTCCTTTTTTTCACAGAAATCCTGGAAAGAGCATCTGAACTCATTGAAATAATAAATGTCAGGATTTGAGCTGTGGACTAAAAAAAAAGTTCATTAAAAATACTTGCATGATATATTAGGAATTGATCTTGTGATTCTTCTTTGTGCTCTCCTTCAATACAGCTTTTCAGCCAGGTTTTTATTAGCGATATGATACGGTTTCACTTTTCTTTTAATATCTTTTCTTTTCAGATTGAACAAACTCACCATTCTTGAAGCTCCTTTTTTCTCCTCCACCCGGAAGCATACAGGAAGTTCTCCTCTGTCCAAGCCAGGAGAGCATGGCTTGGTCTCCAGAGCCTCGCAGGGTGGTTCTACCATCGCTTATTGTGTGGTAAATATCCCACCCGTGCCCCCCCAACAGGATCCTTTTGACACTTTCTCCTACTCTGTAACAACTCAGAGTCACGGGATCATAGCGTCATGCAATGGTTTGGGTTGGAAGGGACCTCAAAGCCCATCCAGTCCCACCCCTGTCGTGGGATCACCGGATCAGGGGCTCCCACTGGCTCAGGGGCTCCAAGCCCCATCCAACCTGGCCTGGAACCCCTCCAGGGATGGGGCAGCCCCCGCTGCTCTGGGCGCCCTGGGCCAGGGCCTCCCCACCCACACACTATTTTCCTGGTTTGTTTTGCTGTGTCTTTTACTTTGGCTGATGAGACTGATGTGAGTCGTGTGGCAGCACCAGGAGGGGTGCAGGAACGGCACCATGAACATTAAAATCCTGAAAGTCTCCAAGCTGGAGTGATTAGAGCTGGTCAGTAACCTTGAACCGAGGCAGGAATGGGAACACGTGGCTTGTTCCTCACAGGCATTTATCCTATTGGTTCTTACAAACTCTTCCATGAAGATTTCACATCTCTATTCACGCTCCTTATTCCCTAAAACTAGTTGGAATTTCTCTTTCCTATGTTGTGGATCTGGCTGGCTCCTTCCTTCCAATTCTGCGAAGACCAACTGACAGACTTCCTTATGCTGGGAGAAAAGAGAAGTAGGAGGTTGATCTCCACCGGGATTTAAACCATGAAGTCGAACACAACTTCCCCTTGACCACGATGACTGGTATAACATTGCAGTCATCACTTCCACTGATGTGACCTCTCCTGCTTGTGTTTAAACACAACGTGGATTTGTCATGCAGGTGAGTCCTTGATGCTGTGTATCAGCTAGAAAACCTGAGCTGTAATGCGATGTTTGTGCGCTGATCTCTTGGCTACAGCGTGGGCTGGAAGCTAAAGCAGCAGCATTCGTTGCCCTCTGCAGTTAAAGCTCGCTCTTGCTTGGTTGCAATGATCCAGCTTCTGTAGGCAAAACATTCCAGGTTACACCATGCGGTCTGTGTGATGGTGAGTGAAATTAGTGATCAGGTTAAAACTACTTCCTTTGCAGAGCGAGGAGCGTCAACGTATCCACAGCCCACTTTAATTGGAGCTTTGGCTTCTCCAGGTCTTGTGGATTTAGATCTCTCTATGTTTAAGGGTACTCTTAAAATTAAGCATGAAGATCCATACTCTAACTGTGACAGCAACTGTTTTTCAAAGCCGCCTTCAGCCATGAAGCAGTGTATCCATTAATTTCTTTGTCTTTTGGAAACCAGGATGAACAATTGGCATGTTCTGATGAGGTGGTGAATTTTGACGATGTCAATCCTTACTGGAGAGAAGGAAATCCTTTATACTGAACAATAAATTAGGCTGTTAATTACTTAATTCCCAGGCACATAAAGGAGTCCTGCAAGGGCTGGCAGAGCAACTGAAGAACTCCCAGGCTCAGGCTTTTTAGTACCATTATCTTCTAATTGCTGGTTGGTGCTGGGTTGTGCTCAGTGCTCCCAAGGCGGGTTGGCAGTACGTGAGTGTGAGCAGCGAGGATGCCTCGGCAGCGATTTCTGCGTGGGTTTGATAGATAGAAAAAGGCAGTAAGAGTTTATTAGCAGAGTATCATTGTTCCGGGGCAGGAGGGGGGCTGGAGCACATAAATTCCCTTGCTGACGAGTGAAAGGAATAAATCTGGCAGAAGAGCAGCAATTCAGAGGCAATAATTTAGGAAGAACGTGGAGAAGTTTGCTCGTGTTTGGCAGGTTTCTCATTTTGCTGGTTTTGCTGGTGACTGTCAGGAGGAAGGCGGATATTGCTAATGAGAAAAAAATTAGCAGTGTACTTAATGTTTCATTTTAATGTCCCTTCCTAAGTGAACCTCCATTTAATGTTTAAAGGGCTAAAAATGCTCAGTACGCATCAATAAAACAACATAGTTTTAACTTCTAATTAAGTTTTAACTTTGAATACACACAGATGTCAAAGTTACCACTCTAATTAGTGTCTTTTTTTGTTATTTAGCAATTAGCTGCGTTATTTGTAATTAGTAAGGAGAAGACAGGGGAAAAAGACGGAACCGACTGCCAGTACAAATCTTCAGGCTGCCCCTCAGTCATGCATTTGAAAACAGTAATGTATGTGTTTATTTTGGTTTAATCTTGCTTCTCTGCTTCATTAGGACACTCCTAGAGGTCAGAATCTCATGTTCAGAATGCTGGACGCGTCTGGCCAGGCGTGTTAAGCCAGGTTAGTACAGAACTTGGCTCTCGCTCTGGGTAACTTGTATTCAGAAATTCAGGTTAAGAAATGGAAATTAAAATAATGAAGAAATTAAAACTGAACTGCTTATTGCCGAGGGCTTTTCTAATTGTGAAAGTGTCTGTTTCTCTATTTGTGTTACTCTTTCTGCCCCTGAACTTGTTTATTGTAATAATTTTTGGGAAGCTATAAAAGTACTGTCAGAATTCATATTAATATGCTTTTATTAGGACAGACTCCTAATTACGAGTAGTTAACACCAAACCTGTCTCAATGTCTTGAACGGATGGATAGCATTTCGTCATTGTTAGCATTGTAGGGATGCTGTTTGCAATGTTATTGCAGGGGAGTTTTGTGGTTTTTATGATAAGTTCTTAATTTAAGCGTTCGTAATTTAAACTGAAACGTGACATACAAATTCTGTGTTTCAATCTGAGTGTCATTTCTGGTTTGAAAACAAACAATAAACCAAGCTCCATGTGAGCATTTAATAAGTAAGAACTGAAATTCGTGCCAGAAAATGACCTTTTCTACAGAGGGTCTGTTGTTATTCACTTTGCTTAACCTCCCTGCCCCAAACGCATGCTCTGGAACAAAGGAAAAAACTTAATTTAATGGTAAGCTTTTTGAGTGCTTTGCCTCTAAACCAGAGAGTTTTAGAACTTTAGGAAGAGAACTTTACAGAAGTTGGAGGGTGGGGGGTTGTTGCCGAGGAAGCCTCCTCCAGTCGCGCATTCCGCTGCACATAAGGATTCTCTGCAGTATTACAAAATTTACTGCTGACCCCTAAAAGGGGGAGCTGTTTTACAGAACTGTTGGGGAGGAAAAAAAGGGCAAAACTGTATTTCTTGCCTATAAACATAGTAGGCTCTCAGGAAAAATGAAAATCCCATGAATCCCATTAAATCCGTCAGACTGATCTGGTCCTGCAGAGGGAAGAAGTTGGACTTAGCCAGAAAGAAATCGTGACCTTGCAGCCGAGAGCCACGCAGGCACTGCAGAGCTCAGCACTCTGAATTCCACGGGGCAGAGTGGATTCAGAGGGAGGGGACACATCTGTGTGAAACCTTCTAACACGCTGGTCAGTAAGGGTTTGAGGGCAACCATATCTCCCAGCTCTCTCTCAGTTAGCTTTGGTGACTGCAGTCACGTACGCAACGCCCAGCATGCGTAAGATTAGATCGAGATGAGATCTTAGGAGAAATGTTTTGCTGTGAGAGTGGTGATGCCCTGGCCCAGGGTGCCCAGAGCAGCGGTGGCTGCCACATCACTGGAGGGGTTCCAGGCCAGGTTGGATGGGGCTTGGAGCCCCTGATCCAGTGGGAGGTGTCCCTGCCCGTGGCAGGGGTGGGACTGGAGGGGCTTTGGTGCTCCTTCTGACCCAAACCATTCCATGATTCTGTAACTGATGCAATCCTGACATGTGCTGAAGGTGCCCACTGCAACCAGAATGCTGTTTTTCTCTTTGATTCTGGCACTTTTCTTCCCTTGGGAGCCATCACATTGGAGGAGAGAACCTGACGGTCTGCGTGATGTTGAAGGGTACAGGGAAAATTCAAAGAACCACTTCACTGGGAAGTTTGACACATTGGAAATCAAACTGGAAGTATCTTTTCATTGCTGTGGGACGGTAGCACAGAGGAGTGTGGGGTCGTCGGTCGAGAAGGTTGGGAGTCAACTCTTGAGAATGTAGTCCTCAGTTGATGGTTGAATTCTTTCCCCGACCTCAGCAATGCTCAGTAATCTTCTCTGAGGTTCCACAACTTAAGGCCTTGGGTGTGTAAGTTCCTAGGAACTCACTTTCACATTTGAACTAGCACCATGTCCTGGCCTGGTATAGACTTTGAGTTACTGCCTTAGAAAATGCAGAACATAAACTTCACTCCCTGATATTTGTATTCACAACTCTGGGCTGTGTTCTCACCAAGCAATAAAGACAGGGAGCTTGTTGTTCTGGAAAACAGATAAAAAACAAACCTCATTTGCTCACCCTGCATGGCCCAGCGTGCACTCTGGTCCTCTGAGCATGCTCCATCCCTGCAGGCATCGCTGAGGACTGCGGGATTGCCCCGTGGGAGCAGGAGAGCAGTTTGCTGGGCACCGCACTGTCCTTCTGTCCCTGCAGGAGTGGCGTCAAGAGCTGTCTCGCCTGCTGGGATCGTTGCTGCTCGGCAGGGTATGGCAAGAGGCTCATCAGCAGGGGCTTGAGCTGGGTTTCCAGCCGTGTGGATGTGATGGCATCATGCAGTAAAAGCGTGGCCCTGCTCCTGCCGGGAATTTCCCAGGTACAAGTTTGTTGCCAAGGCTTCAGGAAGGTGTGGAGCCTGCTGCGTATGCTCTGCCCGCATGCGATGGACTGAAGGATGTATTTCACCCGTGTGCTTTTGAAACCCTGGACGAGGTTGTAAATTCCTTGAGTTTCACTGGTGGAGAGCTTCTGGGTCAAAGACAACACCCTGAAAGAAACCCAGAGGTAGGAGTTGACCTGGACAGTCTCGAGAGATGGGCCCGTGTGAACCTTATGAAGTTCAACAAGACCAAATGTAAGGTCCTGCGTGTGGGTTGGGGCAACCCCGAGCACAAACACAGGGTGAGCGGAGAATGGATTGAGAGCAGCCCTGAGGAGAAGGGCTTGGGGTGCTGGTGGATGAGAAGCTCAACTTGAGTCAGCAAAGTGTGCTCGCAGCCCAGAAACCAGACGTCCAGCATTTTAATTCTCACTTACCTGCTTTGATTTAGGTATCGAAGAAAAAGGCGAGCGTCTGCTGTGAAGTGACCAAGCGTTCAAGACACAAAGTACCTCAAATTTAAACACATCTGGGAAGGCGGAGTGAAAAAAGAAAGAATAAAGGACGCGTCCTAATCAAACTTCAGGTTCGTACTTTTGTATTTTTCCCACGTTCTACCTTGCTCTTTTTGGAGGGGACCAGAGAGGAGGGCTTATCAGTCAACGTGCAGAGTGACAGTGCTGTGGCAAAGTGACTCGATGCTGGAGAGTTTGCAGGCAGAATTCAATAGCACAAAGGGTTTCAGAAACTATTTTTCTTTCCCCCTTTTTTTTTTCTTTTCTACAGCAATGATTCGCAGCCATTCATCATAAAGCGCTAAAAATCAAAGAGCAATATTCACGAGCCTCCTAGTACAGTATGTTAAACTCTGATCACTGTCAGGAAGAGGCTGTCTGCGAGGGAAGAGGCAGGTAGCAGCACAGGAAACAAAAAACATGTTGGGAGAAAAAGTACTGAAGAATAAAAGGAGAGAAAATGTGCTAAGAAAGGGGGCCGAGCAGCGCTCCTGCGGAATGTTTGTCATGCTGCCATTTTGTTAACAAGAGAGACATTACACCAGTGTAAAATATATGAGTTCTGGAGGTCTGTCTGTTTTCACAGAACCCTGGAGTGACCACTTATGCCGGGGTAGACACTGCTCTTACAAATTGATCTACTGCATCCCAAAGTATCTTAGTTTGAATTCATTCAACAGAGGCTTTATGCGAACATCATTCAGCCTTGGGCTTGCCTGAGAACGGTTTGCTGGGAAGATTTGATATTCAAAATAGGAACTGTTTTCCGTAGATATGTAGAAAGTTCAGGATGTGTCTCTGTTCTCTGTCTGGAATATTTTAAGTCTCGGTGTCAGATTTTGAGATGCACTCGCTCGGTTGTAACATCAAAACTCCTGTTCAATGGGTGTTCTGTTGTATTCTTTAACATGGCCCTTTGGTGAGAAGCTGGCCTGGTACAGACCTAGGATATTTCTCAATAGTAAGCAGGAAGCATGTGAATTTTTCTTTTGTCATTTCAATTTGAGTGAATATTCATAAACTTTCTTCTGCAGAATCCTCCTCTGACTCCAGCCTGAGCCCTGTGGAGGTTGGTAGCACGTGACGAGAGCAGGGCTTCCCCTGGACCTCCCAGCAGAGCACAGCTCTCATCTGCCCCGTGGACCCGCACGGTGTCTGCATGGGGAGGTGAGTCTTCCTCTGCTGTTCCTTGTCTCTGCCCCATCCACTCTGGAGCTATTTCCAGCCATTTCCTCTATTTCAAGGGAATGTTATGAGGAAATAAAATGCACGTATGGCAAGCACAAAGTAATAAATGACCCCAACACAGTGCTTTGATGATGAGATTTCTGTGATAAGTAAGAGTCAAACCCATTGTTATAGATAGTAAATTCTGCAGGGTTTTTGGATATCCTGTAATCACCAAAAGCAGGGAGCAATGAAACATTGGGTCTCTGAAACTCCTTTCAGCTTTGTTCCTCTCTCTGTAATTAAAAGTGCTTTAGGATAACCTCACTGTATCAGTGTTGGTCATGGGAACTGCTGTAATGGTGAAGAGCTGTAGCCATTCCAGAAACCTGTCTTGCTCCTTCATAGCTGATATTCAGAGAATTTCCAAGGATAATCCAGTTTCAATACCTCTTGTTGGCCTGGATTCCTTCTACGCTCTCTGAGTCCAAGGACTACTGCTTGGTGGGGATGGTTCTGACTGATGCCTGTTGTGATGCTTGGCTTCTCCCGTGTCTCTGGTTCTTGGAGGTGTCAGTATCTGTCTAGTTAAGAGAGCATGTGAGAAGTTTCTTTCCAACCTAGGATCATTTTATTTCTTAAACCAGCTAGTAGGAATTATCCTCTTCTTTTCTGGGAGATAATATTGCTTTTAAAACCAGCTCATCATCCGCTAATCCATACTCAAACCCTGTTCGCCAGTCTGGGTTAAGTAGAGTGTAACGCAGTTATCCTGCCAGATTGATTGTGTAGAGTTAGATCTCTTACGTGTGGGGAGCCCAAGACCCCGGGGTCTAATAGGAATATTGCCTTCTCCATGAATAATTTATTGTAGCTCTATGGCTGTGTTCCGTTACAAAATGTAGATTGGAGAGAGGGGGCTGTATTATTTTGTTTTAAACCTTTAAAGGTTTTGCAAAACTCTTAATAGCCGAACTTGAAACAGGGCCAAACAGATGGTGGGAATTCAAGCTACCAAGTTTGTTTAAATCTGAAGTGAAGTGGACTTCGCTTTTCCATGGTTGTTTTCCAGCTTCATGTCATGATTGTTTACTTGGGAGCAACCAAATTCCTGTACTTTTGCGAAGTTTTCCAGTCCCCACTTCAATTTTGCTGGTACCAAACCTGAATTGAATTATTGAATGGTTTGGGTCAGAAGGGACCTCAAAGCCCATCCGGTCCCACCCCTGCCATGGGGACACCTCCCACTGGATGAGGGGCTCCAAGCCCCATCCAGCCCTGGGCTCAAACCCCTCCAGGACTGGAGCAGCCACCTCTGCTCTGGCCTGTTTAATCTCTTAATTCCTGATGGTGCTTCCTAACCATGGCACAAAGAACGTCGACTTCTTGTTTCAATTTAGGTTTCCGCTTCTGCACTCTGAAAAAGAGAACTTCTGAGTCTGGGTATGGGAGGAGAAATGAGATTTGTTCCTCAAAATTGCTCTTCTTTATATCCCTTTAAAAAATATCAAATGCTCGTGTAACAACATAAGCAGCATTGGTCATCATATGGAACAGCTCTGCCTTGGTCAAAGACAGAAATTGCAGTGACTCCTGAAGAGAAAGAAGAATTCCAGGGTAACAGTGGAGTTATAGTCTCAAATCTCAACATCTTTCTCCTCCTTCAGTGACAAATTTCCTTGTTTTAAGAATTTTGTTAAAAAATTAATTACAGGTTTTATACATCACAGCATGTGCAAGTATCCCACCCGTGAGTAATGTTACAGCCGCTTTCGCTGTACCTTACCTCCATTTACACTTCGTTTTCTGTCTGTTCCTGGTAGTGTTTCTTATTCATCTTATTCCTTCCCATTTTTGCTCTCAGCAGATGTGAGAGGGTTTTACTCGGTCTTTGCAATATGCATGAAATGATAAACACTCATCGTTATTTCTAGGACGGTGTAGATGAAAAAATGAGTTTTGAGGTTCTGAGTTTTTCTCCTCTGAACAAGCAAAGGGATTATTTTCTCCTTAATTCAATAGGAACTGCAAGGTATTGTCTTAAACTTCCCAAAATAAGCAGATGCCCAAGCATGAATTTTAATTTCTTCAAGGATGTAAAATCAGGGCACTCCTAATGCGAGTTGTTCTATAAATGCAACAGTGGCTGAGACATCCAGGAAACAAGTTTAATATCATTAATTCCTTTACCCAAGAGATTCCTAGCACTGAATATCTTGGACTCAATTAACTGGTAAGTTGTTAGCGTCAGGATTAAAAACCTGCATGCACAAATATTGACATATGACACCGCTAAAATGAACAGATACTATAGTCACAACTAGGAGAAGATACTTGTTTGTCCGGGTAGGATCTCAAGAGGAGGCAGGAGCTGTTTCATGGACGCAAGATGCAATGAGTGTAATCCAAAGGAATTTTGGCTCCCATTGCAGGTGAAAAGCACAGCTGGCTTTGTGTCTTTCACTGGCTCAGGACAAGGCAAGATGCCTCAGGTCCGTCTGCACTTGTCCTACAGTGAAGATGTAGGCATTGGTTCTGAAGCTCAGCTGGAGCCAGGAGCCAATCTTCCTCAAACAGTTGACTGGACTTGCGGAAAAATTAGCTTATTGCCGGTTAAAATAAATATTATTAATTCAGGTAGTGGGAAACAGAAAGACAAACATTAAACCAACACCCTTCCTCCCCTCTTTCCCAGGCTCAACTTGACTCTGGGTTCCTCTTACACCCCCCCCATGTGGTGCAGCAGGGATGGGGGTTGTGATCAGTCCATAACAATTCTCTGCTTTTCCCTCCTCCTTGCACCTTTCCTCTGCTCCGGAGTGGGCTCTGTCCTGCCAGGAGCATCCGTCTGCTCTGGCGTGAGGTCCTCCTCAGGCTGCAGTGGGTCTGCTCTGCTGGAGGGGCACCTCCTCTTCTCACCTTGGTGTTCCCTCTGGTGTTCCTCTTCCCATTCCCTCCCCCTCTTCTCTCCACCTGGTGTTTTCTACCCTTTCTTTGTCTGTTTTCCCAGCGGTGCTCAGCTGTGGCTTTAGCACGGGGCAGCCTCTGCAGAGGTGTCCCCACCGGCCCCGTGCCACCACTGTGGAGGCCCAGGCGGATGAGAGGGGTTCTTTCACTGTTCATTATTGAATAGAATCCATAGTTCCATGGAATGGTTTGGGTTGGAGGGGACCTCAAAGCCCGTCCAGCTCCACTCCCTGCCATGGGCAGGGACACCTCCCACTGGATCAGGGGCTCCAAGCCCCATCCAACCTGGCCTGGAACCCCTCCAGGGATGGGGCAGCCACCGCTGCTCTGGGCACCCTGGGCCAGGGCCTCCCCACCCTCACAGCAAAACATTTCTTCTCAAGATCTCTTCTCAGTCTCCCCTCTTTCAGCTCAATACATATAGCGAGCTTTGGTTTCTTCGAAAGAGCGCTCAGCAAGCCAAATGTAAAGTCCTAATAGCTTTTTCTTTTCCAGCGGAGGAGTGGCTTCCCTGCTGTAAGAACCGTTTCAGTGGAGACAGGTAGCTCATGATAAATTTAACTGTAATCTGCTAAAGATATGCTAATGCTTTACTTTCGATGTATGAGCCTCCCTGCCTCTTACCCATTGGTGCTAATTATCTAACGCACATTACCATAAAGCTGGAATTGTGTGATGTGTGTTAGTGCTTCCCAAACTTTATTTCAGACAACTTTCCGGCTTATTCATCAGTAGGTGATTTCATAGCTCCCGGCCACAGCTCACGCAGAGCAACGCGGCTCAACACAAACGCCGTCTGGCCGGTCCCCCACTGCTCGCTCCGGTGTGATGATATTCCCATCACAACTCCCGCTGTAATCACTTCTACTAATCTCGCTCTCTCTGCTTCCCACCTAGATTCTCCAGATCATTACACAGGTTAGCTCTCCCCCACCTGCCCACCGGTCGCAGGATTTGAACAATGAGCTTCAAATTATGCTGAGAATAAATGGAGATAAACAGCAAACCCAAGGAGACAAATAAGACGAACACCTTGAAGAGGAACTGGTAAGCGAAATAGGATGTGACAGGCTCAGGAAGATGAGAGGGAATGATTTCCTGGAATGCAGAAGCAATTTCGTGCCAGCAGCGATGTGCCGGCTGTACTTGACCTTCAGTAACCTTTCTCCCTGTCTCCTACTGCTGCTCCTACAGCTTCTCAGGCGGGTTCTCCTCCTTTGCTGCTGCTCTTGGCTTCCCTGGTCAGATGCCTTATCCGTCTGGTACAGACGCTGCCTTTTCTGAAACCAGGCTCTTCCTGTGCCGCTGTCACCACTGGTGTGTGTCCCTGCACCTTCCTGGAGCGGGACAGAGTCTGAGGGCTCTGCGGTGGTGTGTGGGGAAAGGTCCTCTCTGTCTTCTCCACAGCTTTGACCTGGCATTGTCACACATGGAAGCTGATGTCCAGCATTAGCAGAACAATCCTTCGGGGAAAACCACTCGGAGGTTTTGCTGAAAACCTTCCAAAGGGAGTGCTGTTTGTTGGGTTTGGCTGGGAATTTTCTGGCAAAGTGGGGTTTTCCCTGGAATGGTGTCAGTGCCTCGAGATTAAAGCAGTTAATAGGAATGACTTAGAGCCAAGAACTTCTTGGAAGGTGCTTCCTGGGGTAAAGCATTCTGATTTGATGGGTCTGAGGTGAGACAAAAATCACTTGTTGAATTTGAAACATCTGAAAAGTAGAATTAGAAAACACAGAATCTCAGAATGGTTTGGGTTGGAAGGGACCTTTACAGGTCATCCAGTTCCACCCCCTGCCATGGGCAGGGACACCTCCCACTGGATCAGGGGCTCCAAGCCCCATCCAACCTGGCCTGGAACCCCTCCAGGGATGGGGCAGCCACCGCTGCTCTGGGCAACCTGGGCCAGGGCCTCCCCACCCTCACAGCAAAACATTTCTCCCTAAGATCTCATCTCAACCTCCCCTCTTGCAACTGAAAACCGTTCCCCTCATCCTATCCCTGCACTTCTTGATCCAGAGCCCCTCCCCAACTTTCCTGGAGCTCCTTTCAGCACTGGAAGCTGCTCTAAGGTCACCCCGCAGCCTTCTTTTCTCCAGGCTGAACTATCCCAACTCTCTCAGCCTGTCCTCATAGCAGAGGTGCTCCAGCCTTCGGATCATCTCCGTGGCCTCCTCTGGACTTGCTCCAACAGATCCACGTCTTTTGAAAACCGAAATTAAAATTAAATACTTCAGAATTATCGAAGCGGAGAGTATCTACTGACGAGGGTTTTTTGGTGTGCATGATTTGTGTCCTTTTTGTTGCCCAGTTTTCCTTGTTTTGTCTGTTCGGAGGCAGAGGGGGGAACAAGACTTTGAAAATGTTGACAGCACATTGCTTTGGGTAACTACCTGCACCCTGGTCTTGTTCTTCCTCAGGTGAAGGGAAATAGTCGAAAGTGAAGGATTTGATGTGTTACGTAAAGCTGTAGTCAAACAAAACTTGTGAGCAGAGCCTACCAGTGGGTTTGAAAGGGAGCGAGTATCCCCAGCCCAATGATGCTTAAAGTATTTTAAGTAAGAAGGTTACTTTTGTGTTTCAGCTCTGTGTGAGGATGTCGGTTCCTTCTGGCACTGCAGAGAGGCCAACGGCGCTAACATCAAATGCCCATGTGAGTCCTTGATGACGTGTTTGATTCTGAGAGTGCAGCTACTCCTGTTCCTGGAATATCACTGCAACTTGTTTGGTCTCAGGATGCTCTCGTGGACCCTCAGTGTGGTAGCAAAATGCTTTCTGATCCTAAGAGCGGTGGGTGTGTGAGTGCGTCTCTGTGTACGAAGCCCTCCCCTCTGTCTCCTCTCAGCCCATCAGGAAAAGAGTTTGGTTATTTTATAGAATTTTCCTGTGTTTGAAGAAATTGTTGAGGGATGATCAGCTGGCAAGAGGAGGTTTGCGCTGAGGTTTGCAAGTGAGTTTATTTTCCTCTCCTCAGAGAAGAAGGTCTCTAGTCCGCATCCAGCTCCTCCAAAAGTCATCTCCTCCTCTCAGGAACATCTTGCCTGTTTTCGAGTGGATTCGCTGCATGGAGGTCGCGGTTAGCAAAGAAGAAGGAGGTCTCTCAGGTAGGTGGAGGCAGTCTGGCAGCGCACCTCGGGTTTCAGGGTAGTGACCCCGCGCTGGTCTCCACTCTGCGGGGAGCCAGCGCGGTGGGCCGGGGAGACGGGGTGAGGTGTTTGCTGTGACCCGCCTCGCTGAGCGCGTGAGCTGCGGTGGGGAGCTGCACTTGGTACTTTTTTCAGGATAGATAACCTCACTCATGGATCTGAGCTGAAGTGACACAAACACCACACAGTTCAGATTTCATCAGAGCTGTTTGTTTACTGCAGGTGTTCTGTGGCTTTTTTTTTTTTTTTTTTCTGATTTCTTTTACTTTCACTGAAGTACAAGATATTTTTGAATGAATTTCTTGCAGCTGGTGGGCTCTTGACCAGAGAGTGAAGGGAGAGGATGAGGGGGGATTGAGATGAGATCTTGGGAAGAAATGTTCTCCTGTGCGGGTGGCGAGGCCCTGGCCCAGGCTGCCCTGAGCAGCGGTGGCTGCCCCATCCCTGGAGGGGTTCCAGGCCAGGATGGATGGGGTTTGGAGCCCCTGATCCAGTGGGAGGTGTCCCTGCCTGTGGCAGGGATGGGACTGGATGGGCTTTGAGGTCCCTTCCAACTCAAGCCATTCTGTGATTCAAGCTTGCTGCTGGCAGCAATTCACGAGAGCTCCTGTCCTGTCACAAGTCCAGCACCCCCAGCCTGGGCTGAATAGCATCCCTCTCTGAAAGCTGCTCTGGCCACTGCAAGTGAGGTTTGAGGTGAAAAGTGGATGCCAGTGGACAATGCAAAGCGCTGATGGGATCCAAGCTCCTTCGGCTGTTTCCACTGCATTCAGGCATCACTGATGAGTGAACTTTACACTGGCAAGTTCTGGGCTCGAACAATTACAATCTTTTCTCTTTGGCTGATGTCAGCTCAGGAATGTGTCACCGGCTCTGTGTGGCAGCCTGTGGAGGGGCTGGACAAAGAATTGTTTGCTTGCCCTGGTCTGGCTTCAGTTTTTCCTGCTGGAGGGTGCGGCAGAGCACTGATGCGACTTTAGTGCCCATGGATGGAGCCACAGCCTGGGTGCTCACGGGAGGCTCTCCAGGTGTGATCTGCTGATTCACCTTACAGTATCAGCAGTTTCCTTTAAGCTTCAGCCGCAGCATCTTGTAGCATTAGGTGTGTCCATAGCAATGTATGTCCACATTCAGCTTGTGCTTAAAAATCACAAATTACCATGTTTGCCTCATGTAGCCATGGTCTTGATTGGGGAAAAATAATCCTCATCCTCCAAAGGAGGATAAAGAGCCAAAGATCACCCGCAGAGCATCTTGTGATAGATTACCAAAGCACCTCCTGCATTTTGGGTGCTTGGCTTGGGGTTTTTGAACTCCTGAGGCTGGAGATAGTGGGATGCACAGAGAACAGGAATGAACACCAACCTCCAAAATCCCACAAAACCCTCCCAGAGTCCCACTCCCACTGATGCCAAATGAACCCTGTCATAGGGAGTCAGCAACTAATTGTTCTGTGTGCGTGTTTGTCACTGTAGAATTCAATGAGACCTTGACTTTTAAAATTAAATATTAAAAAAAGTAACTATTGCAGAGAGCTCATCAACAGCTGAGAAGTTATTTGCGGTATTCCTTGCATGGAATATATGTATATTATCTTCACCTACTGCAGCAGATCTGCTGCCATGCTTGTTATGTGGCTCTAGACTCCCATTAACCGAATCCCTGGTGGAAAGCCGTTTCCCTACATTATATTGTAATGCTCTTGTTAATGATAAATTGATGAAGAGCTGCTTTTTTAGATTAGGTGAGTGGTCCTTTGATAATGGGGTTGGAATCAGGCCAGAGGTTTTATACTACTTTGCCTGGAGGGTGAGAACCGACTAAAATATTCCTTTCTTGTGTTCTGCTGGAAAATGAGACAGTCAAAGAATTTCAGCTTTTAATTTTAAGTAAGCGGTTCAACAGCAGTTTACGTGGTGGGGATTTTTAGACTTTGGCTTTATCTCGCCCCGTATTTCTAATGAATTATTAAAGAAAGGTACTTCTCGTCTAATTAGAGAGCCAAGCACCTTTTAAACAAGATCAACTTCTCTACATTTGAATTGACTGGTTTCATTTTCTGTGGCAAAAGATCATAAGGAAAATACTTTTGCATATTTCAAAGTTAAGATCAATTGTTATCCTCTTCCAGTTTCAAATGCGCTAGATTAGTACTTCTGCTGTAGCGGAAACTGTTAGAATATTTATGGCTTTTATTTTTACATAAAAACAGACATTTCCTATTATTTCTTTCTTTGGGCAAGGAATGCACGGTGCATTCTTACATCTATAGGTATTTTTTTGCTATTAGCATTAATATAATTGAAATTAAGGCAAAACAAAATGTGTTTTTTTTAAAGTGACGGCTATTTTTAAAGTTTCCTATCTGGGCTCCGATGGTTTTTCTCAGCTCTGTACCTTGCCCTTTGGGGAAAACCACGGAGTGTGTGCGCTCATCTCTGCTGAGCATGATTTGACAAGGTCATGCCTTGGTAGGATTGGGCTGCCTGTTGTTCTCTTGATGTTGCTTTAAAATTTAGTGGCGTATGGGAGGAAAACGAGGAGACGGTGGGATTTAAATACGCCCAAGAGGTGCAGGAATCTCCTTGCTTATTGCTGACAGGAGCTAACTCTGTGGTGCTTAATAAAAGACAATGCCTAATGGAGATACAGGACATTTATTAATGGAGAAGAGACTGGTAAAATGCAGTTACCATAAAGCAGTTTTAGGATAAGGTGGCAAAATGGGAGTCTGGATTTTGATTTTGTTGTGTTCCAATGTAGGCGGTTAGTTTATTCCTCCTTATATGAAGATACTCAGAAAATGAAAAAAACCCTAAAGCCCATTTTAAAAAAGCCCTAAATGTGTAGCTTATTTTAAAAATTAAGAGTTTGACACCTCTGTTACCCAGAGTTCCGATCATAAGAACATGAGAATTCTTTCCTGTTGAAGAATTTCTCCAGCCTTTCAGATGTGAGTGGACCGAATCTCACCTAGGAGAGTGAATTTCATCTCCCCGTAGGAGAGATTCATAAATCCCTCTCTTGCCTTCTGCTCCCCAACACGCATTCATTAGAGTTCTCAGAAGGAAAATTTGCTCCACATTAACATTTCTGTCCCTCAGCTAAGTCTGTTCTGCCTTCAGTTCATACCCTCGCAAACTCATCAACATTTGGTGTCAAACCTTCTGTATGGACTTGAATTTCCAGATCAGAGGGAGCCCTCTGGGCAGGGACACCTCCCGCTGGATCAGGGTCTCCAAACCCCATCCAACCTGGCTTTGAACCCCTCCAGGGATGGGGCAGCCACCACTGCTCTGGGCAGCCTGGGCCAGGGCCTCCCCACCCGCACAGTAAAACATTTCTTCCTAATATATAAAATATTAAATGAATAAAAGGTGAATATTTGGGGCTGTTGAACTATTTTTCCAAGGATTCTGAAGACTCCCCATGGTCAGTGGCATGGAAGGTGGCCTCTTAGGGCCGTCGTGTCCCACAGCAAATAGGAGATGTGTTGGTAGCAGAGGGATCTTCACTCACTTTGCCTCTTTCAGGCAGGATTTTTGTATGACTTCCACCAAATTTTTTTGTCAAGGACGTGATCTCTGTGTCGCAGCTGGGGAGGTAAAAGGCGAAAGATGTGTCTTTAACAAAATCCTACTTGGAATTCATGAGTGTGCGGTGTCTGAATACATAAAGGCTTCCTTCACCTGAGAGTTTGCCTTATAGGACAAACATTATCCCGGTGCCCCCGCCCCTGCGAGGGAAAGGGTGCGGAAATCTAAATATTATGTTTAAAGTGATCCTGGTTGTAAAGAGCTCGAGCCAAAACACCTAAAAGACAGCTTTCCTGAGCTGATATTTGTTTCAACCTGTGAAAAGAACAGTGGCTGAGTGCTTGTTAAAGGTATATTTTCTTTTAAGTTATATGGAGAGAGATGTCAACTATTTACCATAAATATATTTATACATTTGAATATATAAATGATACCGTTACTTACCTTTAGTGGGATCCCACTGACAGGTGTGCTCGGGAAACATCTTTCACTAAACCTGAAATGTTGATATAAATATCTGAAGAAAAATACTAATCACAGAATACATTGAACAGCCTCACTGATCTTGTATACCTGGAAAAAGATTTTCAAACAGACTTTGTCAGCTCAGCCTTGGCATTCCTTGTCAAACAAAAGCACGCCTAAAGACACGTTTCAAAAGCAGACAATGCGGCGCTTGCTAACCTGCAGAAAATCGAAAAGGATCAGGGAGGCAGAGAACAAACAGAATAGGTAAGCAATGAGAAATGGAACACAGTTCTAAAGAGCTGTTTCAGAGAGCCAAATATGTTTAAAGAAGCCCACATCAATAATTAAACACCAGTAAGTAAAATTCCAGTATACTTTTTTTTGCCGGTATTGTTTTAAGATTTGTAATATAGAAATGAAATTATTGATTTGGGATCAGTGAGAAAACATAACCGGTGTTAGGGGAGGGAGAAGCGGGTAGGGGAAGAGAGCGAGACAGGAGTATTTTTAGCACAGATATGCTCGTCTGGAATGTTAACTTTTCATAATACAGAGTCCACACTTCAGGATACGTCCACTTCAGGCAGCTGGAAATGTGGGTCAGGCAGCTGTTATCCGAATTGACAGCAGTGATCTGATTAAAAGGAAAATGCTCTTTAAAAGGAAAAAAAGAGAAAGAGAGGAAAAAAAAGGCTGCGCTGTGTCACATTCACGCCAGTCATGTTGCTTACGTTGTGTCACACTGAGCAGTGATTTGATGCTACATAACACAACATGACACGAGTCACAGTTCACTGCGATCCGCATTACACTCAGGTAGTTTGGCAGAGCTCTAACTTTCGCCTCGCTCTCATTTCCCATTCAGCGCACTCCACTTAGGCTGGGCGGTTAATGCAGACAATCGCTGCGCACTCAAAACTGGAGTTCCCTACCCAAATACATTTTTCATTGGATAGTAAAGTGGAAACTTTAGTGGGTATCTTTTTGCACATCCCTGTGCAGCTCCTTTGCTCGCCGCAGGCAGGGCGTTAATGGCAGCTCACACCTGGAAAGGAGGAGTTCGGGGGAGTTTCCCGTAGGAGAAGCAGCCAGTGGCTGTGGCAGTGACTTTGGGTTGGAGAAATACTCTCTAAATGGAAAATAATGTGGCTTTTTTTCTGCCACCAGAGATGTTCCCAAACCAAACCCTCGTATTAACCTCCCCGCCTCCCCTTCAGTTTCGATGTGGATCAAATACATATCTCTTTCAGAGGGATGAGAAATGTAATTCCAGATCTGAATTTACAAGCAGGTTGAATCAAACCTCCACATCTGCGAGTGTTTAGGACATGGGCAGTTCCACATTTTTTCAGAGCTTTGGATCCAGCTGCCTTAATTGGATGTTTTCCCAAAATAATAGTCTGTTTTCTTTCTGGTCACCCACCTCAGACAGCAGCATCAGCCCTGGAGCTCAGTTAAATTGCATTCTTGCTTCCCAGAACGGACTCTCACCTGCCTGTCGTAGCATCTCCCGCATCTTCCCTTTGTTCTGAGCAGGAGCAGAGAGGAGCAGAAATGACTGGGCAGCTTTGATAAGTTGATTTCATTTTTATTGACAGCATCCTGAAGTTCTAGATCCACTTAGCACCTCTGAAGAAGCGATAAGTGATTTAGCTTTTGGGGGACAAATTGGTTTTATTAACTCCCAGTGCCAAATTTACCAAAAATAACTCATTAGCTGTGCATGATGATTCACCAGGGTGCTCTGCTCTTGGCTGCATCCCAGAAACCACATTTGCCTATAAATGTTCCTGTTATGGAGTGTGAGACTTATTAATGGCATGCCATATGCACCGGTGCGTTTTTCTCTTCCTAACAAAGCGGGTTTTCCTACCCCAGATGAGAAGTGACCGGACTCTGAAGGGTTAAACCTATTCTAATGTGATAAAACCTGAGGGACCACAGCAATCGGGCTCTCCTTCAGTCTCAGCTACTCACTTTCCTCTTTCCTGTGGCTCCTACTTGAACCTAATATTCCTTCCTTCACTTTTAAGGAGCAAATGAGGGAACCAGCAGGAAAAATGAGCTGTGGGCTTGATTTCTGCTGCTGAGTTTGGGTTTGCTGGAGAACAAAAGTGCTCAGTCCCTCCGTTCACTTCTCATAAAGCTGAAATTCCCAAATTTCTTCCTGCTCTATAATTACTTCTCATACTTTTTGTGGGTTGGATGCTTCAGGTCTGAGGAGAAGTGATGTCTGAGGCTGTGGTAAATGGAACTCGCTTTCCTCTGTGTGTCGGAGGTGTTGGTGTAGTTACAGGTCCAAAAGAAAAGCAATAGATGATGTGGAAAAGGCCGTTTGCTTCTTTCATCTTGTATTTCTTGGTGCTGAAGGCAAGGCTGTCGTTCCCCTCTTACACTGCTCCTCAGGATACTTTTGGCACCTTCTGCCCAGAGAGCGGGGACAGAGCACCCGGCAGCAGAGCGAGGTGTGGGGGTGCCAGCGGCGCTGGGGAGCGGCTGTGCTCGCCCGGCTGAAGCCTGGTGTCTGTAAGCCGGGAGGAGGCAGGCCAGCCCGCCGCCTGCTCTGCCCGGGGAGGCCGTGAGCGTGGTGGCCGTGCCAGCGGGGCGGCTGGGGCGCTGACGGGCCTGTCCCCGCTCCGCTGCAGGCGTCCCGTCTGCTCTTCGGCACCTGCAGTGGCGCACTGTGGCGCGAGGCGTTGTGAGAGCTTAGAGTGGCTTCCAGGAGGGAAAGGGGCTCCGGGAAAGCTGGGGAGGGGCTCTTGGTCAGGGAGAGGATGAAGGGGATGGTTTTGAGCTGAAAGAGGGGAGATTGAGATGAGATCTTAGGAAGAAATGTTTCCCTGTGCGGGTGGGGAGGCCCCGGCCCAGGGTGCCCAGAGCAGCGGTGGCTGCCCCATCCCTGGAGGGGTTCCAGGCCAGGTTGGATGGGGCTTGGAGCCCCTGATCCAGTGGGAGGTGTCCCTGCCCATGGCAGGGGTGGGACTGGATGGGCTTTGAGATCCTTTCCAACCCAAACCACTCTGTGATTCTATGATTCCCAAATCCTGCACTTGGATTTATCATCTCTTACCATTCACCAGCCCCACTGTTCAAGCGTTTTTTCTGCCGTGGACTGAGGGCCAAACCCTTCCCATCTCCTCTTCAGTATTTCTAATGCTCTGTGTGAAAAGGCTTTTGCTTCTGCTTCTTAGCTCGGTAGCTGGAGTTCACCTCCATGCTTCACCTCCCCTATTCTCTAAGCACTTTGGCTATTAATTGAGTTTTCTACTGTAGTAAGCTGAAGTTTTTCACCACATAAATGATTCATCCAAATAAAGTGAAGTTATTGAGCAAAAGTTAAATTGGGCTTTAATTTGCCTCAGGTCTCTTTTGGGCCATCTCCTTGGTTGCTCCTTATTGCGGAGAGGTTTCCCTCTTTGTACATGGTTTTCTTTAAAACGTTGGTTACAAGAAAATGGAAGAGAACAAATGTTGTTGTTTGAGCATTCTGGAAGGTGGTGCCAAGGCCACAAGACGTGTCTTCTGAGAAAGTTGGTTGCTTTAGGAATGTCGCTTCTGTCTTTATTCAGGCCTTACAGGACCTGAGGCAATGGCAGGAAGATGTGCCAGGGAGGGTTAGGTTGGATGTTAGGAAAAGGTTCTTCACCAAAGGGTGGTGGAGCACTGGAAGAGCTCCCAGGGAAGCAGCGGCAGCACCGTGCCTGACAATGTTCTAGAAGGGTTTGGCCAACATCCTCAGCCCCACGGTATGAATGTTGGGGTTGTCCTGTGCAGAGACAGGAGCTGGACTTGATGATCCTTGTGGGTCCCTTCCAACTTGGGACATTCTATCATGGCTAAAGGGAAACATGAGAAGAATCTGAGTGAAGAGCTGTGGCAAAATCCTGGTTCCTTCCTTTTCTCCATTACCCCTGCTTCATCCCATGGCCCCCGGGGTGGGCAGTGTCTCTGCCCTTGTGCAGATTACTGTGCTTTTAATGCTTTTATTACTGGCTTTCAAGAGGGCAGAGCCTCTAAATCCTTGCTAAACCTGCAGGTGGGGACCCTCTGGGTGGAAGTAGGATAAGTGCTGTCAAATGGGGTGCAACGTCAAGAGGAAAACAGATCCAGACGTGGGGATCGGTCACATCCTGGTTCTGGCAGTCTTGTGTGAGTCAGCACTGTTCCCATGTCACGAGGCAGCTTCTTCTCCTGATGCGATGTGTCAATAAAGTCACACGTAGACTGATGCCTCGATACCCCATCACCTTCGCTTGGAAAAGAAGGTCGTATTGTACCCAAGATCATAGTGTATTCATCACTTAATATTTCATACAATTAAAATATTTAGCTAAGTAGCAGTGTACGGGGTGGGTGCATTTGTGTATGTGTGGGTATAAATAAGTATAAATAAACAAGTATTAGTGGTGCAATAGCACTGAATAATTTATCCAGGCCAAATGAATTATTTTCAACCTCTTAATCTTGAAAACTTCAAACTGAACTCCTCCAGTTCATTTATGACATTGGGTTTTGATAGGCCTATTGCAAGGAGCGTGGCTGTGGTGGCTCAGGGCGTCCTACCTGCCGTGGGCTGTGACCAGCAGAGTGAGGTTCAACAGGGCCGAGTGCCAGGTCCTGCACATGGGACACAACAATCCCATGCAGCTCCAGGCTTGGGGAAGAGCAGCTGGAAGACTGCCTGGCAGAGGAGGACCTGGGGGTGCTGGTCAGCAGCGGCTGAACATGAGACAGCAGTGGCCCTGGTGGCCAAGAAGTGTGCCCAAGTGGCCAAGAAGGCCAACGGCGTCTTGGCTTGTATCAGAAACAGTGTGGCCGGCAGGACCAGGGAAGGGATTGTGCCACTGGACTCTGCCCTGGTGAGGCCACACCTTGAGTGCTGTGTTAATTTTTGGGCCCCTCACTATGAGAAAGACATTGAGGTGTTGGAGTGTGTCCAGAGAATGGAACAGAACTGGGGAAGGGACTGGAGAACAAGTCTTACGAGGAGTGGCTGAAGGACCTGAGATTGCTTAGCCTGGAGAAGAGGAGGCTGAGGGGAGACCTTGTCACTGTCTACAACTGCCTGAAAAGAGGTTGTAGAGAGGTGAGTGCTGCTCTTTTCATCCCAGTGACAGGTGATAGGACAAGAGGGTATGACCTCAAGTTGCACCAGGGCAGGTTCAGGTTGGACATTAGGAAAAACTTCTTCACAGCAAGGGTTCTCAAGCACTGGAACAGCTCCCAGGGAAATGGTGGAGTCCCCGTCCCAGGAGGGGTTTAAAAGACAGGCAGATGAAGTGCTTGGGGATATGATTTAGTAGTGGACAGATACGGTTGGGCTTGATGATCTCTAAGGTCTTTTCCAACCTAGGGGTTCTGTGATTCTATGAAAATGTGCTGCTTTTCTAATCAATTCAGTTTGTAGAAGTCTCGGTAGAAATGGTACAAGTATTTAAGAGCAAATTAATACAGAAGTCAGAGGATCAGTGAATGCCAGATTGGAAGGGACCTCAAGGATTGTCTGATGAAACCTTTTAACAACCCCCCCAAGTCTCAAAGTGAGGGGGCGGACCGATAGATAAGAGATGAACTGACATGAGTAGCAACAGCAAACGACTCAGAATGTCACAGCACAATGAGATTTGCCCAAGACACCGAGGAGAGTGTGCGGGAGATGTGCTTTGCCTGGGCGGTGTCACTGTAATCAGCGACTCCCGTCAGGGTGCAGTAACCCTGTGGTTTCGATTCGCCCCTTTGCTGCAGTGCTCGCCTTGGGCTGCCCCGGCTCCATCTGGCTACCTGTCTCACTTTTGCCACCCCGTCACAAGGACACTTGCCAGTTGCTTGTCTCTCGACATGCTGCGTTTACCGCCCCTGAAAGCGGTGCCTTCTGCCAGTCGGCGAAGGAGAGCGCGGAGGAGCAGTGAACTGGCAGCTTGACAAATCAGCTGCGACTGACCCGGGGCTGGCACCCTCCAGAACTCGCTTATAGAGTTGTGTTGGGCATGAGCATCCCTAAGCGCGGCCCTGATTCCAGCTGTCAGTTCAGGTCAGATGCATAAGATCAGTTTACAGAACACGTGTAGCTAAAGGACCCTCATCCATCAGAGCCAGATGGAGCAAAGAAAACACAAACAAACAATCGCCAGTGCTTGGGATGTGCTTGAGAAGGGCAGTGATGCTGCGGAAGGGGCTGGAGAACAAGTCTTATGAGAAGCGGCTGAGGGACTTGGGCTTGTTTAGCCTGGAGAGAAGGAGGCTGAGGGGAGACCTCATCACTGTCTACAACTGCCTGAAAGGAGGGTGTAGCGAGGTGGGTGCTGATTTCTTTGCCCAAGTGATAGAATGAAAGGAAATGGCCTCAAGTTGCACCAGAGCGAGTTCAGATTGGACATAAGGAAAAACTTGTTCACCAAAAGGGTTCTCAGGCACTGGCAGAGGCTGCCCAGGGAGGTGGCTGAGTCCCCATCCCTGGAGGGGTTTAAAAGACAGGCAGATGAGGTGCTCAGAGATCTGGTGGACAGATATGGTTGGACTCATGATCTCAAAGGTCTTTTCCAACCAACTGATTACTATGATATCTGACACTCTGGTGCTCCTTTGGCACAGGTAGCTGTGCAGTGGCACCAGTTTAAATGGTGACCTACGTCACAACTGTCATCCGTGAAACCGCTGGAGAAATGAATCTGAATGCCTCTTTGGCACCAGGACAGAGAAATTATCGTCACTGATACAGTTTGGGATGGATTTGCAAGGGGAGAACGTGTCCCTGAGGAAACCTTCTGTACATGAGAGACCTCTCTTTATCAGGAATTAGCACTGATCTTGTAAACAAGCTGTCCTCTCCGTGAGGAGACTGATGCGAGACAAGGCAAGAACTAAATCATTTATTCCTTGTTGACATCACCTTGTACTCTCTTTACAAAGGAAGCAGGATTTCTGCCTTTTCGTCCTCCAGGTATTTTTAAGCTGAAAGAGGGGCGATTGAGGTGAGATCTTAGGGAGAAATGTTTCGCTGTGAGGGTGGGGAGGCCCTGGCCCGGGGTGCCCAGAGCAGTGGTGGCTGCCCCATCCCTGAAGGGGTTCCAGGCCAGGTTGGATGGGGCTCGGAGCCCCTGAGCCAGTGGGAGGTGTCCCTGCCCATGGCAGGGGTGGGACTGGATGGGCTTTGAGATCCCTTCCAACCCAAACCATTCCATGATTCTGTGATTCATCCAGTTTTTGGTTTTGTCGAACTTCCCCTGGCCAGGTCTGTGCTTCCCTGGCAAGAGGAAATGGATATTACAGCTGCTTTGTTTGGACCAGCCCTTTTTCTCACCATCTTTTTGGTCTGTCCCTGGCCACATGCTGCTGGAATGCTCTTCAAACGTATCCTGCCTCATGGATCTGGCCAATGCTGTTCTGATGTTACCCCGAGAGAGCTTCTGGTGGAACTTTGGTGAACGAGGACCCAGGGAGGTAAGATTGCTCACTTCACCTCTGCAGTGCAATGTGGATTCTCCTTAGGAAACTGGGTGGAACCTTTGGTCTGTGGTAGTGGTCCCCAATTCCATTGGCCTGCGTCTTCTGGGTCTCTCAGGCTGGAATCGAGTGCCGGTTACTTACCTCACTCGTTATGACAGTACTGCTTGTCATATTTTGTCAATAGAGAACAGTTAAATCCTGAGGAAACAGGACAGTTCTGAAGGCAGTAATTACATCCTTGTTCCAATGCTCACAGGGGTTGGTTCCTGCCCTTGGGTTCCACACAAGAGGTTTTCGACCGTTCTCGTGCTGCATTTTCACTTTTCCCCAGAAAGCTATTTCAGTGCCTGCAGTCCTGCTGCCGTCAGGCAGTGATTAGAATATATTGTCAACTCTTTTAGCTTCTTTTTTTCTTATTGTTGTGTCACACGGCTCACCTGCCAACGTGTTTCTTGTTAATTCAACCCTTCTCATCTGCTTCTGTTTCTACACTTACTGGTGGGGAGACGAGGTGACTGGGATTGAATAGGAGGTAGCAGCGGTAGTTGAAGCAAGATGAAAATGAATGATATTTTCAAATCCTAAGCAGGGCTGCAGAGGCTAATAATTACATTAAAAAGGCCCTCTGCAGGTAGGTGCAAATAGGCTAGTCTAAACAAGTGCCAGGATTCGAACGCGGGCTGCTGAAGACGATGTCATTACCTGCCTCGCCTGGCACCTTTCCCCCCAGCCATTGTGCTCCGTTAGATCGCACTAACGGCAGAGCGGGGAACTTGTTTGCAGGGGATTTGTTGTCTCACGCTCCAAGGCAGCTGAGAGACTTGCCAAATGACAGGAAGATGCTTACATTCGCAAGGTGTGATTGCCTAAGTGTTTGACTGTGTCTAATTAGTTTGCCTTTGCTGGTTGGTAGCTCCGCAGTCAGGAGCAGATTGACTCTGCGGGCTCGGAGGAAAGAGGGCTGATTGGTGTTATTATCATTTGTTTATTTAACCCTCCCACTAGCCATGAGATATTCCCAACAGGATGGGCCTCTCCTCTGTCTTTAAAAAAAGCATTTTTATGGCACATATTATGATGAAAAATATTTTCTCCTATCATCTCTCCACAACTTTCAGTTATATGGAATATTGATATATGTACAGATATTATATTGTATATTGTTGTATATAATAGCATCCTGGCTTGGATCAGCCATCGTGTGGCCAGCGGGAGCAGGGAAGCTTTTGTGTCCCTATATTTGGTGCTGGTGATGCTGCACATTGAATCCTGGGTTCAGTTTTGGGCCCCTCGGAAAAAGGGGGGCATTGAGGGGCTGGAGCGTGTCCAGAGAAGGGAACGGAGCTGGGGAAGGGGCTGGAGCCCAGGGGTTCTGGGAGCAGCTGAGGGACCTGGGGCTCTTTACACTGGGGAAGAGGAGGCTGAGGGGAGACATCGCTCTCTGCAGCTCCCAGAAAGGAGGTTGTGGAGAGGTGGGTGCTGGGTTCTCCTCCCAAGGAACAAGTGACAGGACAAGAGGAAATGGCCTCAAGTTGTGTCAGAGAAGGTTTAGATTGGTCGTCAGGAAAAATTTCTTCACCAAAAGCATTCTCAGGCACTGGAACGACTGCCCAGGGAGGTGATGGAGTCCCCATCCCTGCAGGGGTTTAAAAGATGGGTGGATGAGGTGCTGAGGGATCTGGTTTAGCAGTGAACAGGTGCGGTTGGACTCGATGATCTCGAAGGTCTTTTCCCACAAAGTAATTCTATGATAACTCAGATCTACAGACAGCATTTCAGGGCAGCCCCTCTTTGACTTCTGCAGCCCTTTTCTCTTGGGGATATTGAGATGCAAAAGGAAGCTGCGTCTCTGGGGGATGGTGTGGGGATTTGATTCGGCTGAGGGAGATGTGTCATCATACCTCTAGCCAGATAATCTCAATTGGCTTTTGATCTCAGTGTGTCCAAACTACCAGTGTGTTGCATCGAAGGTCAGATAACTTATCTACCCTAATATTAGGGATAAATGACTTAGGAAAACTAAGAAGAGTCTTAAATCTTCATTTTAATCATAGAAAAGTTTGGGTTGGAAGGGACCTCAAAGCCCATCCAGTCTCACCCCCTGCCATGGGCAGGGACACCTCCCACTGGATCAGGGGCTCCAAACCCCATCCAACCTGGCCTGGAACCCCTCCAGGGATGGGGCAGCCCCCACTGCTCTGGGCACCCTGGGCCAGGGCCTCCCCAGCCTCAGCGAGAGGAATTTCTTCCTAATATCTAATCTAATCAGGAAGTTAAAGTTTTTATTTCCCCGTAAGGTGGACAAGTCCTCTTTTTTAGCCAGACCTTCCCTCAAACCTCTGCCAGACTTCTTTTTCCTTACAATCTCTGGGATTCAGGACTACTTTACAGCAGGGACAGGTTTTCATGTCCCCTGAGTTCCCGGGTGATAACACAGCGTGTTCTCTGTACCACCAGGCTGGACTTGACTAAACTTGTATAATCGTGGTACCACGTAGCGCATCGTCAGCCTTGAAAGATTTCTCAACGGCGGCGAGGCTGATATCTAAGAGCGCAGCTGAAGAAAATGTAACCTATCGAGTAACCAGATGAAAAATATACCAACGGCTGTTTTCTAGAGCTTTTCCTAATTGTCACTTCTCTGTGGCATTGCAAAACCCCCACGTGCGAATGGGCTCTCCTAAACCCCCTGATCTTAGCTTTGCTAATTTGCCATGTCAAATTAGTGCAACGAAATAAGTTCTAAGTACACTGAGAGATCACTTAGAGCGGTGGTGTTGTGCGGTGCTCTGTTCTTGCGCTGTCCTATTTGCATACTAACCCATGACGAAATGAAACGGCTCCTGACGTGGTTCCAGGTTTGTTCTGGGAAGGTGCTGACTCAGCCTTGACAGATGCTCACGAAGGCAGGACAGTGGCAGGAGAAAATGCGAACCACGTTGTTCAGCCTCAGGGAGGATGCTCTTCTCCTTGGACTCCCCGGCTTGTTTGGTTTGATCCATTGGGAAAACAGAAATCACTTTTTCGTGTTCTCCAATAAGATCTCCTCAGAATCTTCTCTCCTCTGAGCTGAACAACCCCATCTCTCTCATCCTGTCCTCACAGCAGAGCTGCTCCAGCCCTTGGATCATCTCCGTGGCCTCCTCTGCACTCGCTCCAACAGCTCCATGTCCTCCCTGTGCTGAGGACTCCAGAACTGGACACAGGGCTCCAGGTGGGTCTCCCAGAGCGGAGCAGAGGGGCAGAATCCCCTCCGTCCCTGCTGGTCCCACCGCTCTGGGTGCAGCCTGGGACACGGGGGTTTCTGGGCTGTGAGCGCACATTGCCGGCTTGTGTTGAGCTTCTCCATGGCTCACGTCCAACTTCTTTATGTGTAAGCACATCACATAACGCGCACAGAAAGGCTTGACAGCAGAAAAGCATTTATTACAATTCAGTAAAAAATATCACAGAAATATTAATACCCCAGAAAGTTGACCCAGTGCCCTGGTAGAAGAAGTGCACTTGTGCTACTGTGATGCCACCAAGGACATCGGTCAGAGGTGAATAGTTGAGCCTGTAGATAATAATTGTTGATGGGATCGTGTAGGAGATGACCTGTGTGTTGGTTCACACAATGCCCTGGCAAATGGGGACACACGACATAGAAATTTTATTATATTTTTCATTCTAGTTTATCAAATTTTTCATGAAATGCTAATTTTGCTACAGATCCATTATTTATGAAACTGAAAGGCTTTTTTTCCCCATCAATGCCAGAGGGATTTTACATGTGTAAGCCCCATTTAGTGTTAATGGCAGATATCGGTATACAAGCTCCATTCACTGGGAGGAAAGAGCCTGGCGCACTTAATTAACTAATGCTGAATCACTTGCATAGGTAATATTTCCTGTGCATGGCGGGGGGGTTGGTACTGGTTAAAAGCCCAGTCCTGCAGAGAGACTCCAGCATGCATTGCTAGCTGAAATATTGCGTAGAAAATGGGCTTTATTTTATTGCTTTGGTGTAGATCATTCACTTCCCTTCTTCAAGAACAGCCCAGCTTGTGTGGTTTGAGAGCTTAGACCTCTCTGTTCCGTTTTCCCACCAGAGCAGCAGCTCGGATGTGGTGCCCTGTTGCTCTCCAGGCAAGGTCCAGAGGCTGTGCTGGGGCTGCCAGTGGGTGGGAGGGAGCAGCCCCTCCATGGACCGGGGTCAGAATCTCTCCCACCGCCCTCACTCAGATTAAAAATGGCTTTGTCATAATTTCTACTCTGAAAACTGTGAGAATCTACCTGCTTTCATGACAAATATAGTTCTTATTGCCGTCAGCTTCTGAATTAGTGCTGTGTCTTACCAGTAAAGACCTGTTAGATACCTACAGCAGTGTTGGACTTGGATATTAACTCTATGAGGATTTTCTCTTGGGGATTAAGGTACTGCCTTGCTTTCTTTTCTTTAAAGCAGCTTCCCTGATGCCATCATATCTATTTTTCCCTCTTTCTGAGGGCTGGATGCTCTCCCAGTCAAAAGCGGCCGAGCTGAAGGGCTGTAGCTACTGCACTGTAGATCAACCAGAGACAGAGCTGGCTTCAAACACAGCGACAGAGCACAGCTCAGCTGTGGAAGCAGGACAGCTTCCAGCTTCCCTCTGCCCAGACTGTGCTCTTGGCAGAACAACACAACGGGATTCGGACGTTCATTAGGGGTATGGAAAGGATGCAGCAGGTACTCGGGTGTAAAAGCAGGTGGATGAGGGTCTCATCTTCACCCATAAAATGGATGAGGAAGGAAAAAAGAAGGGCAAGGTGTTTAAGTTTGTTACATTAGAAATCCAGCGTGCCGATTTCCAAGGCACTAAGCATCGCAGGATGGTAAATACAGGCTTATATGAGAAGAGCAAATTGAAATCCTTTGAACTTCACTGGAAGTTTGGGCTCCTGCGAAACTTCTTGGCTCGCTCTCAATAGATTTCCAACATCAGGGTCATGCTGCAATTGGTACCACACTGACACATAATGTAAAGTGTTACCTACATTTAAAACTTGAAAATAGTATTTGAATTCCGTATTCACAGGTAATAAGAATTCATCTTCATGGTGGGGAAAATGACTTTCAGAATGACAGCTCCTAACCTGGATAGTTTTTTTTCTTTCCAGTTCAGTTCATGTAGTTTTCTTGATATGGGCATTTTTCTGCAGTCCTTATTCAGGCAAAATCCTCCCCGAAGGCGTGGATATCAATACAGGGATAGCTGTTGAGCAAGGCTTATCACTAGAACCGTGTTTGTCTTTTAGTCTCTGCATCTCCAGTGCAAGCTTTCTCCAAAAGGCTGCTGTGGTCCACACTAATTCCAGCAGCATTATGTCTCTGGTTCCATGTAAACCAGTAAATTTAAAAATAACAATAATTGGCATTTTGACCTTCTCCTTCCCAAGGATTTTGGAGTACTTCCCAAAAGTTAGCTTATTCATTCTCGCAATAACAAATACCTGCCAAGGCCAGTGTGTATGGATGAGATCCAAACCCCTTTGGAGAGCTCTCTGTCATATTTCCATAGTGCTTTTCCCTGAGAACACACCTACGCGTTCCAGTTTCTTTGGTGAATTTACAATAAAAAGTTCCACAGCCCCCTGAAAACAGACATTTCTTCAGCCAGCTCTTCTCTTTACCCTTAGGTCATCCTAGCTCTGAGCAGCGCGGTAAATCACAGGGATTTGCTTTTGCACTGCCTTGATTTGACATTTAAATTATTCTCCCGATTCAGATCTCCTGACAATCTGGCACTAAGGGTGACAGTTGAGTCCAACTTTGCTTATTCTGTGGCATTTGTGACAGTCCCTGCACGAGTTCTGCTCTTTTAAAAAACAGATTTCCTCGTGATCCCGGCCTGGCATCTCCTCGGTGGGGATCTGTTTAAAACTGGAGAAAGCTCCTGGCAGTGGAGTGGGTGATCCTACCGCAACGCCTGCAGGGAAGCTTGGAAAGGGAACCGCATGTATGCCCTCGTGCTCTTTTATTTCTGTAGAAACAAGCGTCTAGAGATGATGAACCACAACCTGATGTCTGTGGACAGGGCGGGAAGGGGGAGACGTAGCTCTGATCCTGCTGGAGAGGTGGGAACGCATCAGCCTAGTCTGCATCTTCCCAGATTACATGGCTTCAGAAGATGTGGAAAGGGGAGAGCAGAGATGAGAATGTTCCTTTCCCTTCTTTCCCTTGAGAGTTTCCATCCTGGGCAGCTGGCAAGCAGCTGAGCTGCGTCCCTCCACAATTAGCCCATCAGGCATGGTAAGTGTCTGACAGTCTCCCCTCCTTCTCCATTGCACGAGTGATTAATGAATGAATGGGGGGTTGCAGAGCAGTGCGAAGCTGCAGTATAATCACTCTGATAAGATTAAGATCCTGTTTGACATTTTAATAAGAATAAAACCCCAAGCATTTCCTTCCTAGGACACGATCAGGAAATACTGCGTTTGCAGGTAAATCAATGCACAATATAAATTGCTCTTTAGAAACTCGAGAAAATGTCACTTAGGTTTGAAATGCCACATGCTTTGTGATCTGTCTCTGGCAGTTAAACTGGATGGTTTTCTGTCTGCTTCCATGAGACAAGAGAGAGGAAAATCCATGCACAGAGCTGATTCACGGAGGACCCCTCAGAAGAAGCCCCACTGAAGCCACCGACTGCGTACGTTGTTGCTGTGGCAGAATTATGTCTTTCCCGGGTCAAGCACCGTATGGAACATCATCGGCTGACCAGGAAAAGGTACGCTGCTCTTAGAACGATACTGACTAGGCTGCTGTCAGGCACTGAGCGATTGCCTATTTTTCACATACTGTGTTGGTGACAAAAATGATGTAGCTGGGAAAGAATGCTTTAATTAAACTCGCATTAACTAAAACTTTGACATTTGGCATCAAAAATGTCATTTTAAAAATGACACGGCGTTGGGTTTGTGATCATTCGCCTTCTGTGGCTCTCGGGTACAGCACTTCCCTCCCTCTGACCAGTGAGCGCTGCTGGTGGCACGGAAGGGCCTGGGCTGCGCGTTCATAGACGTTTTGGCTTAGAAATGCTTGCTTCGCTTTGAAAGTGTTTTCTGTATGAGGGAGAGAAGGTTGTGGATGGGCCGTCACAGCTTTGCTGCTTGTTCTCCTGGGCATGTTATTTTCTAGGAGTACTAACGATGTGAGCCTTTGGACTTTCCTTCCTAATTATGGGTGGGAAAGTAACTTGATGGGTGCCAAAAAGCACTGAAAGGCCTATGTTCATGTCTGCAGTCGAGGCAGGTGATTTCATCAATCCAAATGCCTGAACTTTTGCAACAAGTGACACCTCCCTGTCTTGAGATAATTGGTGAGGCGGGAAGGCCTTGGGTATCCTGCAATGAGTGATTTTTATCTAGATCCTCCGTTCATCCATCCATGAATGTCCATATGCAAAAGAGCAATTGGTTTCAGAGCGCTGCTGTGCACTTATTAAATCAAATATTATTATGAGGACAGGCTGAAAGAGTTGGGGTTGTTCAGCCTGGAGAAGAGAAGGCTGCAGGGAGGCCTTAGAGCAGCTTCCAGTGCTGAAAGGGGCTCCAGGAAAGCTGGGGAGGGGCTCTGGATCAGGGAGTGCAGGGAGAGGATGAGGGGAACGGTTTTAAGCTGAAAGAGGGGAGATTGAGATGAGATCTTAGGGAGAAATGTTTTGCTGTGAGGGTGGGGAGGCCCTGGCCCGGGGTGCCCAGAGCAGCGGTGGCTGCCCCATCCCTGGAGGGGTTCCAGGCCAGGTTGGATGGGGCTTGGAGCCCCTGAGCCAGTGGGAGGTGTCCCTGCATGGGCTTTGAGATCCCTTCCAACCCAAACCACTCTGTGATTCTATGATTCCATTTACAAAAGCCATGGGGGATGTATTTGTGTGGATTGTCCCAGCACCACAAACGCCCCTTGTGTCTGTGGGAACGGAGTGAGAGGAAAGATGAGAAATCTTTGCATCTAAGCAGGAGCACAGCTGTATTTCTAATGGGATTCAGGCTTTCGAATGGCCAGCTTCTTCCCATCTGCCTTAGAGGAGCTGTGAACTTCTCGTTTGGGCATGTGCGCACAACTGCAGCAGCTGCCATTGCTGAGGGCTTTGAAGCTCTTTGCAGTCACTGCCAGCCCCGGTGGCTCCGTGCCAAACCAGGAGGGGATTCTGATCCTGAGAGATTTTCATGCAAGACTGGGGACAGAGGTCACGGATCAAATGTAATGGGCTGACATGTATTAAGAAAGATTAATGAGTCTGGGCACAAATTAATTGCGTTCTTATCAGATAATCAGCAGGTCTCGCTAACACTTTCGGTATTATAGAAGAATAATAGGTGTCGGGGTCTCTTCTGGTCAGCTACAAGGAAACAGGGGTTTTATCATCACTTAAATGAGACAAAATATCAGTTTTGTCTGATATAAATCTTATCAAGGGGTTATTGCAGCTCAGGTTAATGCTGCTTTTCCATGTTCTGCACTGACAGGGAAGGAAGCTACAACTGCCTGGATTTGTCATAACGTGAGGAGGAAACCAGGGCAGAGCAGAAAGAAGCCAAAGATTGTTGTTTGCAACTCTGATCTGGGAAAAGTGAAACAGTGTAAGGGTGGTGATAGGGTCAAAAGGTGCTGCTAAGAAACTCAGGCTCTGACCCACTAACTTGAAAAGGTTTTGTACTTTCATTTAGTTAAACGCTACTGAAATGCGAAGCCAGAGAGAAGTTCTGTTCTTTTAACCTTCGGTCAGAACACAGACACGCAGCACAGTGCATGGAAGTATTGTACCTGGCAGCCATTCCTTCAAGAGAACGACGCCGTATGGCTTTGATACAGTCAGTAAGTTTGGGTTTGGTTCTGTACCGCTGCCCACTTTGGGGTTTCATCACATTCACAGCAATGGTTTGAGTTTTTATTCATAACCACATGTGAGAACTTAGATTTTCACTCCCGCTTGTTAGTGTACATTTTGGACAATGTTAACATCATCTCAGATATTCAGGACAAGTGAGGAACTCTAAGTCCTTAGGAGAAGCTAAAAAGACTATTAACAAGCCGAGTCCATAAAAAACATCTGTTCCAGTCATGCTGCTGATTTTTTATTAGTCCTTCAAATCCATAGCAAAGATCTCTAGAGCAAGAAAAATGCTCTAGTGTGGAGCGCAATTTCCAATTTCTTAGCTAACCTGATTTTGTTGATTCATACATATGCATGATTCGGTGCTGTTCCTGAATACAAACAAAAAAAAAAAAAAAGCCCCTTTTGGGTTGTACTTTATTTATTTTCCTTGAAATGCCCTTGAAATTTCATTTGCTCAGTGAAACCAAACAAATAATTCCATACTAAAAGGGAAATGAAGAGTAGCAAGCTAAATTATTTGTAACATCAAATATTCCTCTGCTGTGGTTAACATCCGCAGTGAGGGGAAACAGTCAGCAATAAACAGCCCAATGTATCTTAAATGCAATAACTAATATCAATGTCAAATGCATGAAGTGAAAATACCTTAGGATATGCTATCACAGCTCTGCTCCGTCGCTGCTAAATGGAATATGCTCCATAACTATAACAGCAGTCACGCTTGTCATATTTCTCCTGATCTCCAAGGAAAAATACCCATGTAGCCATTATGCAGCTTATATCTTTTTCTAGTCAAAGTCGTATTTTTATGGGGGTCTTTATGGTGGTTTTTAAAAGTTTACGCTCTGAAAGCAAACTTGTCACCATTTGTGTATCGCGCAGCCACGTTGCTGCTAATGAGGGACGTGCCAGCCCTCCGCTGTGCGCGTCACCACTGGGTAGCGGTGTAATAAATAACAAAAGAGCCGTCTGATTGGGGCTAGGTGAAGCGCGTCAGTACGAGAAAAGGCAGAGGAGCAGGTTCCTTTAAGCTGAGTTTTTAACATTACTGACACCGGACAAAATTCACCCCCGTGTAACTCAAACAATCCCAGTGGAGCAATGGCAGGGATAGGTTGGAGCCATTTTAGCTAAAATTGCATTCATTTCCCTCAACACCCCAGACAGAGGATTCATCTGATGACGAGCACTTTACACCGTCTTCCAGGTGTAAAATGTCACTGAATGTAAAGTTTGTAAATGAAAATTGGTGGCTTTGCGTCTGTAGTTGTCAGTGAGCATCCCGCTGAGGGGGCGGCATTGTTTGGGATCTCGGCAGCCGTGTGGAAACCTCGTGCCAAAGGAGACCCCAAGTCAGAGCCTTTCCTGCTGGAAACACCTCCTCTGGGAAGGAGAAGACTGCGTCTGTGGGTGCTGTCACTACCGGCTGTGCAGGGTTGTGCTCTGGTCCCAAGGAACATCCCTAGCAGAGGACAGGGTGCAGATGTCGCCACAGCCTGTCCTCTTGGACCTTGCTTTGATGTCAGCACTAGAATAGCTGCTCCTTTTCTTTAGCCTTTTGTAAGCTGTGGTGGTGATATCTGCTCTGTTACAAGGGGAAGAATTGGGCAATGTGTTTTAATAGAGTTCTGCAAGGGAGGAAATGGCCTCAAGTTGCACTGGGGAGGTTTAGATTGGACACTCGGAGAAGTTTTTTTACTGAAAGAGTGGTGAGGCATTGGAACTGGCTGCCCAGGGCAGTGGTGGAGTCTCCATCCCTGGAGGAGTTAAAAAAACATGTGGATGTGACGCTTGGGGCCATTTGAGACAACTTTGCAATTGAATGTTTCTATGGCTCCCTTGCACACCATGACTGTACAGAAGGTGTATGAAGAGGACTGTGGCGAATAGTGTAACGATATACTGGTAACCTCACTCTTTCAGCGCAGGCTACCTAGTTGTGCCTCACTGAGGAGGATGCTTCATTTTGTACCCCGAACTCTTGTTCCTGTAATCCTCCTTTATGTAGTTCAATACAACGTTTATTAGGTACCCAACAGACCGAACTGTTTCTACTGCTGGAGATCCGTGACCTGCTTCCTGGTGGTGGTGTCAGCCTATGGAGTCTACACAGAGCACGGAAGCATCTGGAGAAATCACATTTTCATAATGTAGCAGCAATAAGTCATCATTTGTTCCGCTTATATCAGATCCGCTCTGAAACTCTGATAGGAAGATTCCTCCCTAGGGATCTCGTCTTGCCTCCGTTACTTGTTCACTGAAGACCATGAGAACCACACAAGTGGGGTGAGCACTGTTTGACCCTTAGTAATTAAGATCACTTACCTTAATATGTTTGCTAGTTTGAACAGAAGAACCAAGCAGAATGACGTAGGACATTTACAGGGTTGATTTACTTCATGCATGAAATATTGGGAGACAATATGAAATAACCTTTTAACGATCATTCTGCCCTCGAGCCCATCCCATTTCTTCGTTAACAAATGACTGTTTCTCTTGGCTCCGAGGTGCTCTTTGGGCAGCAGATGTAGCAGACAGGGAGAGGTGAATTGCTAAACTAATACCAGCTTTGGAAAACTTCAGTAACAAGACCATGATACACAGCCAACATCATTATGCTTGGCTCCTACCTGAATGAGGCATGTTCTATCCGAACTCGATCTTTAGTTCCTAAAAATAAGTGCAAAGTTCAGGAGAAGCTAATATACATCTCAATCTGAACTTTATATTCTTGTGAAAAAAACTTGCCCTCAGAGCTTCAGAAAATAAATATTTTTGCCACGTGGCAATGGTTGTGAAGTAAATATGTCCCGCTGCTCTGATCTTACATCCTGTCACATTAATGTTTCAAAGCACTCAATATAAATATTAAAACTAATAGCTTCGCTCTTCAGCTATTACTCCATCATTCCCTGAAATCATCATAAAACATTCAAAACCTTTTAGAACATTTACACACTTGAATCTGATGGTGGGGAAAGGAGACTAACGGAGCACAGCTCGCGAGCTTAAATAATAGTGGAAAGCTGTTTATGGAGTATGCTTTATTTATTCATCATTTCAAGTAAAGTTTCGGTTTTGATGGAGAGGAAAAAAATCAAAGTCTGGCTGTCAAGGGAGAAGGCTGCAGTATTGCTTTTCTATACCGTGGACTTAGGGGAAAAAAAAAAAGTTGTGTTTTTTTAATTTAAAAAAAAAGAAAGCCGAGTCCATGAGAATCTCAGTCCAAGGTCAATCAATCTGAGGACTGTGGGTACGTAAACAGCTAATGGATTGTAAAGACACACACCGGTGTTATGAATTTTTAACGAGCAACTCTTCAGCACGGACCTCTATAAATCAATGATGACTTATTGGCTGGATCAATTATGCAAACTTTAAAACATTTAATGACAGGTAATGAACAAGTCTCTGGAGCCCGCCAGTCAACAGTGTTTTGCGGTTGTAGTTACAACTGCTTAAGTGAAAAGTCTGCAGGAGACCTTGCCTCAGAAATGGTTTCGAGCTGAACGGGAAGGCTGTGGTAAAGCAAAAGAGAGTGGTTGCTCTTCCCTTTCTTGATAACCTTAACAGGCGTTATCTCATTTTGTTTAAGCAGTGGTATGTGGTGACCTTGGGAAACCTCCTTCCCCTAACTTGGTACTTCACGTGCCTGCAGGGTGTGATAGAGACAGATGGTTGTCAAAGGGAAGAGGTTGTGCCTGTGTCAGTACACCAAACCGTCCTTTCGTACAACGCTTTGGTTTGGAAGGCAAGGTAGGTGTCAAGAAAAAGGGACTGATAGGCTGTATTAGAGTTAACCAGGACGGAAGGACTGAAAGATGAGCGTAGGCTGGATAATACGAGAGAAGCCTTGTGGAATAACCGGTGTGGCATTACGGTGGTTTAATTACTTATTAAAATTACTGTCCAGTGAAGGAGGAAGGGGGTTTTGTGGATTTTTGAATTGAATAGTTCTTTAAAATTTAAACATTAACCTTTCTAATGGGCAATTTAAGATAATTCTGGAGATTACCGGAAAGGTGTAAATTAAACAGACCGTCCAAGAGCAAGAAGAGGCGGATAAGCCCTTCATCCGAATGGCGCAGCTCTCTGTTAACTTAGTTAAGGCTTTACTGGGATTGACTGGGGCTTCCTGGCTGCATCAGTGAATCGAGTCAGTGCTCTTTATTGCCACTTGCTTTACTTTCCTAAGGACAACAAATAGAAATGAAACCCTGGAACAGAATTTAATCTTTGGCCTGAAGAATCAAAGTTTGAGTGTTTTGTAAAAGTGGTAGAATTATTTTATTTGAAAAAAATTATGTTGTCATCAGCTGTTATTCCTTACAAGGGACCTGTGGGCAGGAAGGCTCCCTGTGTCCTCGGGAAATAAAACTGAATCCCAGCTGTTCAAACTCACTGGTAACTGCTGCCTCTTTCATAACTTTCTGAAAGGGGCTTCAGGAAGAATGGGGAGGGGGTCTTGATCAGGGAGGGCAGAGAGAGGACGAGGTTCTGAGCTGCAAGAGGGGAGATTGAGATGAGATCTTTGGAAGAAATGTTTTCCTATGAGGGTGGGGAGGCCCTGGCCCAGGGTGCCCAGAGCAGTGGTGGCTGCCCCATCCCTGGAGGGGTTCCAGGCCAGGTTGGATGGGGCTTGGAGCCCCTGATCCAGTGGGAGGTGTCCCTGCCCATGGCAGGGGGTGGGACTGGATGGGCTTGGAGGTCCCTTCTGATCCAAACCATTCCATGATTCAAGCTTGCTCCTTGTCCTGTCCCTACGCTCCCTGATCCAGAGCCCCTCCCCAGCTTTCCTGGAGCCCCTTTCAGCACTGGAAGCTGCTCTAAGGTCTCCCCGCAGCCTTTTCTTCTCCAGGCTGAACAACCCCAAGTCTCTCAGCCTTTCCTCCTACAGGAGGTGCTACAACCGTCAGATCATCTCTGTGGCCTCCTCTGCACTCGCTCCAACAGCTCCATGTGCTCCCTGTGCTGAGGACTCCAGAACTGGACACAGGGCTCCAGGTGGGTCTCCCAGAGCGGAGCAGAGGGGCAGAATCCCCTCCGTCCCTGCTGGTCACACAGACATTACACTGCTATCATAATTATACAAGTCACAACTTCTATCAGTATCTCCAGCAGCTTCAGCATCTCCTGTGTGGAACTTCTCCCTTTCTATCTGTCAAATCTCTCAGTCATTCTCCATTTCCCGTATTTCAGGTCTCTCACTGACTGTGAGCGCCGCTGGTACCTGCACCGCAAGGGTGATCCCAGCTGACACCGGGAGGAAAGGATTGAAATGTTACTGCCAGTGACACTGAGGGCAGATCAGATTGATGTCAAGGGTGAGCTAACAGCAGAGGAATGCTGCACCTTTGAGATGTAGATGCCTTGGCTGAATGGCTTTTTTAGGGGCATGCTCAATGGAGTTAAGTTGACAAGCGAGAGGCTCGCTGCGGAAAGGATTGAATGCCCATCCCTACCTTCTCCTGACTGAATCCAGGAGAAGGAAGTTACCCGTCTGATGCTGTTTTGCTTAATTGGTTTCTACATGCGAAGAAGTGATGCACACTGCTGGACTGGTGGGGTTCTGCAAATGAGCTAAGAGTCAACAGTGACTTTTCCCCTCCCTGTCCAATTAGAGCCACCAGTTTAGAGGAAGAGCCACTGCAGGTGATGGAAAAGGGAAAAAAAAATGCTAACTTGATGTGTTGATCCTTCTGGTTGCTTTCATTTGACTTTGCCTGATACAACTTCTGAGTTTTTATCAGGTCTTTTTCTATTGTTTTCTTCCTGATTGACACACTCGGGTTATTCTAAAACCTTGGATCAAGTAAGGTAGCTAAGATGTAGTAAGCGGATTCTTTCATGTTGGAAATTCATTGTCAGATTTGCTACATAAAACATCCCCTCATTTCACAGAAGAAATAACACCATCTCTTTCAACATCTTGTTTTAGGCTTCTCAGTGTATTTCCCGGAAGACTGATGGACAAGATAATTTGACTGACACCAACCCAGTTTTTCCTGGCATCCCTTGTACATGCAGAGTCTGACAGCTGCCTTCCATACCCCTCTGCCTCTGGAGCTCCAGTAAACGCTTCTTCTGGGCCCATCTCTTCTGTGTGTCTCAGCGGTGGTGGCCAAAGCCCGCGGAGCTGGCGTGCCCTGTCTGAAAGCGTGAGCTTTATCTTGCATCATACGGCCGTGGCTGAGGTATCAGAGGTACACAGGATCTCCATGGATGACACATCTCTACGTGTCATCTCTCTGTGCTGATTGCAGACATGTTTTCCAGTGGGCTAGGTGGTAAAAGAACCAAAGTGCCTTATTTTTATGTTTTTTGTAGCACTTTTGAGAGTCTCTGTCTCCACTGTGGGCTTGTGAGCCAAATTCTGATCACATGAGACTCGAATGCACAGAAAAGTCAGTATCATTATGAGGACAGGACTAGCTCCTGTGATGAAGAGCGAGCTACAGTTTCCCATCGGTTCCTTCGGCAGTGCCAGGCCTGTGTGCAGGTAGTTCAGGAGTTCACTCGTTTTGTTTAGTCTTGCCGAAGTCACTTATTTAATACTGGAAAGCTTTCCAGAACTCTGGGGAAATACGGTCAGATCCAGTTGTGTAATATTGGATTTATGGTCAAACCATAACCCAAACTCCAACCTAGTTGCTGGTTGGAGAAGCTGGGTTTAATTTTTAAGTTAAAAAAATATTAATGATATTTACTTGTATTTTTTTCCAATATCCACACTTTGTGATTTCAGCTGAGCTGAGAAGGGGAAAGGAGAAAAGGAAGTGTGTGTGGGAGCCCTCTCTGGCAATGTTTTGTCCAGCTCAAACTAAGAATTGGAAATCCTATGAGAGAAAAAAATGGAAAGCAAATTTTCTTGAGTGATTTGCATCTGGATTTTCAAGGCAGCAAGCTGTGGGTAAGAGCTTTGCTTGCAGTCACCTGTTTATCTGAGCTGAGGGGGAGCGCTACGCCAATATAAAGGGGTTTGTTTGCAGATGCAGAAGTTTGCTCTGGGAGTTCATTTCTGAAGTTCTTGATTTCCTAGTAAATCACCTTCTCCCTTGCACTAAGGCAGGAGGCAATCACATCTGCGGCGCTTACAGGTGTTTATTTTGCCTGTTTGAAAGCCCATTGTTGTCTTTTTTTAATCTACTTCCAAAGCAGGTGCATTAAGGAGAGGGTCGGGAGATGGTGACCGTGCTTCACAAAAGAAACTGTCAGGTGGAGTTGCAGGAATTCATTGAGGTCAGTGCTGATGAGGAATCGATGGAGTAGTTTGAACTGATTTCTTGGTATGTTTTTTCCAGTGTTCTAATGAAATTCCCGTCCCCATTTTCTCAATGTTAATACATCCTCTCAGTCATTGTGTGTGTGCTCTCTGGCTTTCTTTTCATCAGGACACTGTTAATCTTACTTCTCCCCTCATCTAGCAGGTTTCAAATCTATGTAATGAGGCAATTCATCAAGCTTTTTGCCTTTGACACAACTTTTTTCCGGTGTACACCTGTATCACTGTAGATTGACAAATTGAGGAAAGGCAACTGAAAGAGGAAAAAAATTGCCATAGCAAAAGTTCTTTTCCCGAGCTTTTCCCCTCAAGACTGCATGTTTTTGGGACAAGGACGTTATAATTAAATGAATTGAACAGAGAAAGTCCCCAGTACACGAGGTTTACATTAGAAAACTCAGGTGTTTGGGTATCACCCTGCTACAAGGTGCACCTTCTCTCATTTGCAGCACTCTTAGCCTTGTAGACAACTTCTCTCACACTCCCTTCGCAGTGCCAAGGGTTGCAAGTCTCATTATTAGATGTTACGAAGTTTCTGCACTTCTCCAGCCTGTGACAGTCTTTGTGTTGTTTCTTCTCTGTGTTGGGATCAGTCCGGTGTGTCTGTGAGCTAACGACTTGCATGCAGCGCTGCTCTGCTTTTCTCCCCACTCCCCAGTGCAATTTTACCACTTGGGGGAACTGATGCTTCTTTAATGAGAGAGTGGTAAGCAGGGCAGTGGTGGAGCCTCCATTCCTGGAGGGGTTCAGAAAGCCTGTAGACGAGGCACTTCATGGCACGGTGGGGTTAGGCTGACGGCTGGACCTGATCTTAGAGGTCTTTTCCAACCTCAATGATTCCATGATTCTGCTTCAGAAGTTAGGCTACATAGTGGCAGGTGGGACAGACTTTTCTATCCATAACTTCTCAGCGTAAAGATTCCACAGTGAAGCTTGGGATTAAGTTTTGCTGCTGAAAATGTGCCTGAAGCAGTAACTGGAATTTCCCATCTTGTACCGAAGGATGCAGTGGTGTCACTGGCGCGGGTCACTTGCTGGAGTTGTGCAGTCTGAGACTGCAAAGCGGTCTCCTTACTGCAATCCTGCAAGGCAGAAGAGTGAAAAACATTGTTCATTTGGGCTTTTTGGGCTGTTGCTTTTAGTTCTGAGGCATTGGATGCGAAGGATACTTGTTAATGAAGAAACGTTGATAAATGGTGTGAGACAAAGCATGAAGCCTTTTTCCTTGGTTATTCATCTTAATGCAGAAAGCCATCAGGATGCGGGGTGCCCAGGGAAGAAGGCAGCCTGCTCTGCTCCTGAAGAGTCCGTGGGTATTCACCAAATGCGGAAACACTCCCTGTGTGGAAGTGTTCTCTGCATTAGTCGTCAGCACGTGCAGCGTTTGCACAGTCAGGCCATCGGCAGAGGATCTCAACTGGAGATTTGGGGGAGAGCCACTCTCTTTACGCTGACTCTGTGAGATGAGTGTTAACTTCCTCTGAATTCAGATTAAACGTTAACAGTAATCTGATTTGTAATAATGTGTTGACCTCAGTCTCACATTGATTTATGGTTTGTTTTTCACTCCCGCACGTTGGCTCAGTGATGACAACACAGCTGTATTTCTCATTCGGTTGACTCACTGACTCCTTCCCACCACAGCAGCGGTTTCCAGGGAGGGTTCTTTAGCGTCGAAGGTCGGGCAGGTTTGGGTACTTTCAGACTAGCACGGATGAAGATTTTGATGGGAATTAGTTTAGGAAAGAAGACAGCAGAATGCAGAATTGAAACACGCTGAGTATGTGATGTTCTTTTGCAGGACTCGGAAATTGTGGGACACAACACGAAGGATTACTGGTGCTTTCTGAAGGAAAAGCTGCGCAGGGGCTGGGCAGTGAAAGTCCTTCGGTGCAGAGACCCCCCACCCGGCTGGAAATGACTCTTCCTGCAGGTGCAGCGGCTCTGCCTGGCTGCGGCTCTGCCCGGCCCAGTAAAGCTGCCCCCGATCTGCTGAGAGGCTCCCAGCGCCGTCCCAGTCCCGGGTCAGTGCTCTTTTGGTATCTCTGTACGGCCTGAGCTGTGCTGTGCAGCCACACTTGCGGTGATCCAACTGTCAGGGCTGATGCTGAGTTAGGGACAAGGGATCAGCTCTTGCACACGAAGCCCAGAGGCTCATTTCTACCTTTGTGGCTATGACTGACTCGCATGAACCTGACTGAGTTACTTATGCTCTGCCTGGAGAAACCAGTCTGATCCTATCTAGGTTAAAATGGCCTTTCTTCTTTTCAAATGGATATTGTTTGCCATATTTCCAGGTTTGGTCACTCTTGCAGCACGTAATTTATGCAGTTCACAGCGATTCCTTTCTTCAGTTGATGAATCAGAATTTTCTAAAAAACCCTTCACGAGGTTGAATGAAAATTCTGACTTAAACAAGGTATTTCTCCTTTGTTTTCATAGGGTTTGAAATGGTTTTTTTTTTATTTTTATTATAGTTGAACTACAACCTATAATAGTATGATTTATTTGTAGGATTTTTTTTTTTTATTTTTTATTTTTTTTTTTAGGATTTATCCCCCCCAGTAAAAATAATTCAGTGAAATAGGATTGTTTTTCTGCATCACTGTCATTTTGTAATGCTGTGGGCTAGTCGCTTCCATCACAAGTTCCTCCTTGTGCCAAGTCAGGTAATATGCCACAGCCAAGGAATATCATAGAACCGTGGAATGGTTTGGGTTGGAAGGGACCTCAAAGCCCATCCAGTGCCACCCCCTGCCATGGGCAGGGACCCCTCCCACTGGCTCAGGGGCTCCAAGCCCCATCCAGCCTGGCCTGGAACCCCTCCAGGGATGGGGCAGCCACCGCTGCTCTGGGCACCCTGGGCCAGGGCCTCCCCACCCTCAGCGTGAAGAATTTCTTCCTAATGTCTAGTCTAAATCTTTCTCTTTCCAATTTACAGTCATTCCCTCTCCTCCTCTCCCTGTCCTCCCTGATCCGGAGCCCCTCCCCAGCTTTCCTGGAGCCCCTTTCATTCCTGGAAGCTGCTCTGAGGTCTCCCCGCAGCCTTCTCTTCTCCAGGCTGAACAACCCCAACCCTCTCAGCCTGTCCTCATAGCAGAGGTGCTCCAGCCCTTGCATCATCTTCATGGCCTTCTCTGGACCCGTTTCAACAGTTCTATGTCCTTCTTATGTTGGACATTCCAGAAGTGAACACAGGACTCTATGTAGGGTCTCACAAGAGTGGAGTAGAGACTCCCCTCACTCACCCGTGAATTAAGCTGAGGGAGCCTTAATTTACCAATAGCTGCAGCATGTGTCATATTCCTTGAAATATTGATGATTGCATAGATCTTCAGAGGGGTGTTCAGCGTTAACACTAAAGGACACTGAAGAAGAGCATAACGTTGTGATGGACAATAAAGGCAAAGTGCGTGGCACTCTCTGCCCATGCCTTAATTTCACAAATCCTTGTCTGGAGACCTTTCTAGATCTAAATTTCTAGAGGATGACTGGGATTTTAGCTGACTGACTTCTGTGAGACTTTAATGGGAAATCTGCAGTTCAAAACACCGTGCAACGTTTGGGAAAGTTCCTCATTATGTCCAGACCGGTGTTATTTTAAATCTGTCCTTGGCAATGGCAAATGATGTTATTAATATTCAGTTGTTGCAGGATAGATTCAATCATGAGGGAGTGGGGGATGTTCCTCGCACAATTCTTGGTTGTTAAGGAAGTAATAAACCTCCCTTGTCTCTGATTTTATAGCGGACAATAACCATTAACTGATCAACAGAGGAGATGTCAGGTGTGGAATCAATGCTGATAGGAGAATATTTCATCTGTTTACATTTACGAAGGATCACTGATAAAACCTTTGATCCCATTAAGGATATAAACTCTTCCCGTATAGTCGATGACAAGTCTGATGAGCTCGCTGAGCTCCACCAGCCTCGCTGTGCTTAGTGAGCGCTCAGCTAAAAAGGGATCAAATTGACTCGTGGTTTTCAAGATTCCCAGGAAATTACCGTCATAAGGTGACCCAGTTTTTTGATTAGTGTCACGGAAAGACAGGTCTCACTGAGAAATAAACGTAATAATGTCAACCATGTGCTTAAGTTCTCCTCTCCGTTATACATATTCGCTTTCAAATTGTTTTGTCATTTTAGCATAAACTGTATCACTTGCTTTCATCTGAGAAACACAGGCTTAGCATAGTTCTGTGCAGAAATCAAAGATGAGCATGGAAAAAAGGCCCCTCTTTGCCTATTGAATCATTGATCAGACAAGCACAGCAGATATTTGCATGGATCCTTGGTAGTTAGGTCTCAGTAGCTGCCTTAGGTAATTGTTGGAAGGGAAAGAAGAAAAGAGCAGCAAACTCGGATACTTCATCCATCTACTTTTTGCAGACCTTACAGGTTGCCGTCTCACATCCATCCTTCTTCAAGCACAAGGGCATCACCAGTTGATATCGTTACAGATACCTGGATCCTTTTGGAACCATCTGGTTTAAACCAGGAACAAGAAATCACGCAATGAACTGCCTTCCCTTGTTAACAGGCAGGCCTGTTGAGAGGCAGTCGGCTGCCTGGGCTACGAGGAGATGGAGGAAGGGAAGGAGAAGCACAGCCAAGGTTCAGGAGGGCCATCAAATCTGAATTGCAGGGGCACTGATTTCACTGTGTTATTCTCTCCTCAGAAAACCCTTTGGCTGAGCTGTAAAATACAGATGTGAGTACTGTGAACTCTACAAAATTCAGGCAGCCTTCACAGTGACCAGGCTGTTGTCAGTCACCGGCCGTTGGTTGGAACCAGACTGTTCCCACCTTCTTATGTCTCGGGGGGTCTTCAGGCCCGTTTGGTTGTTGGGATGCGACCATCCCTACCCTGATTTCTTACCCCACATCTGTGACATTTTTCAGTCATCTCTTCCAGCTCTCTTTTCTCTGCTCTTGTTGCCCTGTACAGGTGCAGAACACTTCCTGTGCTGCAGCACAACGAAAGGGTGTGAGGAAAACTGCCTCTGCAAGGAGAACATCAGCCCTTCTCCGTTCCCCCTGACCATTCCGTGTGCTCCGCTCAGGACTCGTGAGGCTCAGTGGAGATGTGCCGGTGAGTACAGCCAAGTAAGGGGAAGGAGATTTGCCTTAGTAAGTGCTGGGTGGGAAAGTCATCCTTGGCTCCTCAGCTGGCAATGGTCACAAACAGCTTCACTGCAAAACCAGAAGGAACACAATTGTATATTTTTCCGTTAAGAAGACTTAGAAGTCAGATGAGTTGGAAAAAAGGGAAAGGAAAGCTCTGTAGATTTGGTAAGTGAAAACAAAAGGAGGGGATAGAGTAATGTAGAATCACAGCTCTTCCTCAGTGTGGCAGCAGCATCTGTTCAAAAATGCAGGACACTTAGAACTGGTGAGGAGCTCCAAAACGCTGGCTGAGCTGCACAGCTGGGCTGTACCAGCGAGGTGATGGCTTCAGTCTGCTGGGATAAAGTCTCCCAGTAGGTGCTGAAGCACCAGTGCTGATGGACCCAGTTTCTTGCCCTTCTCCCTTTCCCCTGCTCTTTCTCCAGTGCTTGCCAGTTATGTCAAAACTCACGCTCGGTCCTCTGAGGCCCCCGTTGGTTTTGACCAGTGTTACAAACCACCTGGTGATGGTCATTAGATGATAGCAGTCACCATTGGAGGTGAACACAAGGTGAGATAAAAACTGAACAAAACCACAGCATTGTTCTTTTTAAACTGCAAATTCAAGCCCAAGGTGTGAACATCATAACCTTCAACTAATAAATGTGCAGACAAATCTTTCGGATGCGCTGCAAGAGCTTTTTTGAAGACATAACCACAAGCCACGTGAGTCAGATGTAGTGATTGCTCAGGTGTGGGCTGCCCCGGCTCTGTGTCTGTTCAAAACCAAAGCAGAGCGTTGCGTGAAGAGCACTGTTCTTTTTTTCACTGCCCAACTTTTCTTTCTGAGGCTCTCCCGGTGTCTCGGCTCACAGGACAGTATGGCCAAAAGGACTTTCCCTTCTTCCTATGGCTTCTGCTTTTGGTGGAGATCTCTTTTTCTCTCATAGAAATTAAGCTGCTCATTTCTGCATGACGTGATTTGGGTGGCAGAGGTCAGGATGGGGAGGAAGGAAGGAATATAACCAAAGGAAATAACCCCCTTTCCTAATACTCGTGAGGCTCTGAGGCTCAGCTACCACTGGCGTGAAGCATCTCAGCTGGGTGAGCTGCCTACATTGCTGTCTTAAGTAAACAGCAGAATAGCCAAGCAGAAATCATTCCCCAGATGTTACAAAGCGCTCTAAAATCTGTTTGAAACTATCTAAATACTTCACACTTCTTATAAATTCATATCTTGATCCCAGAAGAGGATCCAGTGCGCTCACCACGGACTGATAAGCATTTAGAACAGTTAAATTACTCAGAAATATTTAACTATCGTACAAATACGTGTGAAGCGTCGGCACTCCCCAGCATAAACCCAATGCAAAGGTCTCTGCCTATTTCATGGTGTTTTGATTCACCTGTTTAATAGGGAGGGTTATTTTTTAACCTCTCCCATTCCAAACAGGACTTCAGTTTTTAGTGTAACAGAGTGGAGGAAAAGAAATCTTAACGTGGGGGCATGCGGTCACCTGCACAGTGAGAGGGATTGAAAAGGGAAATGGATCGTCTGCCTTCTGGATCCGTTTGTCTTCAGTTCTTGTTTGAATTCCTCTTAAATCAGTTTCTGCATGGCAGTAATACTCGGGAATGCTGCAGAGTGGGATCGGAACCGACCTCCTTTTGCAGCAGGGAGAGATTCTTGAAACTGTTATTCCTTAAGTCATGTCTTTTCCCTTCCTTTCGCCTTTCCTGTTGTGCTCTGCCTTCTGACGAGTGCGACATCGACAGGAAGAGGGAAGGAGCCAGGTTTGTCTCTCGGCTGCTGGTGTGCTTCGTGCATCTGTGAAGAGGCAGAGCCACAGCATAAAGCTGACGGAAAGCCGTGGAGGTACCTCTCTGAAAAATGTAATGGACTGTGCTGAAGCCTAACTTTGACTGATGTGAGGTTTGGGACTTTATCCAGGTAAGAATTCATGCAGCAGTGAGCACAGATAAGGCAGATGACCCAGAGTAGGGCCAAACTGTTTACCAGCAGATGTGTTTTTGAAAATCTTCCTTAACTGGTCATGGCAGCGGAAAATACCCTGCTGTTAAACGCATCTGCAATCCACTGCGCTCCCAATCCACCTACAAAAATTCTGACCTTTAAAGAAATGATGGAGAAGCTGGTGATTTTTTCCATGGCATTGAAGCTCAGTCTATTTTAGGCTCCAAGGCAATTGCAGCCCTTTTTGCTCCCTATTTCACATCACTTTTAAGTCTTGTTCTGGCCACTATGAACCCTTCAGCACTTCTCCCTGTGCAATCACTCGAGTCAAGATCTGTGATTTGTGATTTGCAGATGACATGTACATTTCTTGGCTGATGGCTGCTAAAGCAGTTTGCAAACCTAAGGCAATAAACTGCAGGGATGCAGTTGGAGCTCGCTATCGCTATGCTAAATTGCCATTCTCATGCAAATGAATAACAAGTTTCTCATTATTAAGCCTGAAAATAAACTGTTGTATGTTGCCGATGTTGTGAATTTCTGCATTAATATTTTAATGCAATCATTTTGTCAACTTCCATTATTTCCCTTCTGTAGAAGGGAGTATCGCTTTTAACCAGGCTGTGCATCAGAAGCAGGGATGTGTCGTGCTGTATAGGGACAAAAAGAAATGACCGGTTTCTGCGTTCACCAAATCTGAGTCCTTTAATCTGATCAATATGGAGATCTATCAGTGAGCTGTAGAAAACTAACAGTACCTAAAGCATTAACACAATTATTTGTAGGTTCCTGATCATCTTTCATTTAAATATTTAGCAAATACATACTGGGGAGTAAGTGCCTTTTAGAAAACTCCCTTTCTATGTCATTTTCTTAAAATAGTCACTTCTGTTCCTCTTAAAAGATACCTGAAAAGAAAATCTGCTGGATTTTGTTTTAAGTGACACTATAAATATACAAACAAAACGTAATCTTGCACAGAAAATAATGCGATTACCACCCAAAGGATTACCGTGCCTCTTTGTGCAGGGGGCAGGAAACACAAAATGATTGCTTCAAATACTCGGTCTTGGCTTGCAAAAAACCAAAGGTATTGAAGTGCTCCAGTCTCAATGTGCGGCCTAAAGTCTACAGATTGTATAAATTCCTAATCCTGTCCAAATGCAAGGCTGCAGATTAGCAGAATGTATAATAAATGTGTCTCTGTCATTACACATAAAAATAGTATTGCTAAATCAAGTGTGGCCCTTTATACATGTAAAAAAGCCCAACTTAAGCAGATTTGCACTTAATAATTCTATAGCTCAGAGGAGAAAAAAGCAAGATGGACTAAAATAGATTCCCCATCTCTCTGATAGAAACCAGTTTGTCTGCATGCACACACAAAAGCCATTGGCATAGATTTCTTTAGCAAATAACTTAATATTTATTGAGATTTCTTGTACATTTAATTATTAATGGCAGCAGTGTTACAGTATTTCTATGAGGTTGCTATTACTGACCCTGTACCTGTTGGTTTTTTTCCCCCTCGTATTATTTCCTCTACAAGCATGAAAGCAGAACACTTAGCAATTAATTTGTGTGACGGAGTCAAAAAGACTTATGGTTTTGTGATCTGTCGTCGGATCTCTTACTTGTCGGCATTTCAGGGCTCTGCTGGCTGTCGTCCGACACAATATTGCTTACTTTAATCATTTTATAGGTTGTGCATTTGGTACAGTAATGATAAACGTCTAATGATGATAAACCATTTCTTAATGTATTAATGTGAGTCTCATAGAAATGTTCAGTGAAGCCAGATGCAAATATAAACCGTGTTTAGCGTTCTTTGTTCGGCAGTGGATAGAACCCAGGCACAGCAGTGCTGCCCTTACAAGCTGCGGTGCTTGGAGCTGCTAAGGTAGAAAATTACAAGGCACCTTTCTATAAAAAGGGTCTTTTATTCTATTAATCCATTTTCCTTAATGAGATAGGATAACTAGAATAATAGAGAAAGGTCACATTACAAACCCAATTTGTTGTGTATATTATAAATACAAAGAATGATAGCATATGAACCCGCACCTTTTCCTGAGTTGTGACACTTCTGCATGGTCTAAAATGGAAAATAAGTCAATAATCATCTTGGTGGTAGAAAAATTATTTTCAGGCAGTCTTTTTCCTCCCACACCTTTTAAATAAACCAGCCAACCGGAGTGCTCGGAACGACTGAAGTCAGGAGAAAGCTGCAAGATGCAGCACTATTGAACTCTGCTGTAAAACTCTCGCTGACTTCAATAGAGGCAAATTCCTCCCCAACGTTTTCAAAGGTGCCTGGAGGGTGTGCGTCACTGACTTAAGGAATCGTAAGGAGGTGTTTCACACAGCTTGAAAAATCATATCTTTCAGACGTGTCTTATCCAGACGCTGAGATTTAAAAAATAGCTGGGATGACAAGCATTAAAATAGGATGTCTCCTGATCCTTCATGATGAAAATACCTCTGATCCAGCTTTTGTGATCAGCTGGCACGCTGGACCGGTCCGGCACGCTCCGAAGCGTACTGATCCAGATGCTGAAGGTCTTGCATGCACAGCAAGCCTCCGGTCATTGAGGACAGTGGGAGCTCTGCTGGAGTCAAGTCCTCAGGATAAGGCATAGAATTGCCTGTTATTTCTTTCACTTCAAGAACTACAAATGACCGAAAGAATTAACAGTATCATTTGTAGCAGGACATGAGATGTCCCGATAGTCTTTGACTGAATTAGGAGCATCTCTGGCGTTAATCGTCTTGGAGAGGGACCACTAACGCATTTACGGGGCAGGACACAGGCACTGGGAGAGGAAGTACTGATGGCTGAGTTTGAAAGCACAGCCCTGTAATCTCTTGTCATTATTTTCTCATTATAAATTCACTATGAGACTCTCGAGAGTCAGGTCTCTCCCTTTGTGCATGCCAAGAAGCTTCTCCCTCATGCTCGTCGTTTGGGGAAGGAACACATCTGTCTGGCATCTGCTGTCTGAGAGCAGCAGCACTGCCCAGTCCAAAACCGTCCCTCCTGCACGCCCTCGGAAGATCCCTGTACCCCTCGTGCACAGAGCAGCACTACAGGAGTTCAGTGGGCAGAAGGAGAGGATCCCCAACTGGTAGAGATCTTTTTTCAGCCTTTCTTCCACCCTGGTGCTTTCCTGGAGAGGCAACGGGTACCGCACCACTGCAGTGCTTGGCAGCAAAGCGGGGTAGGTTGTCTCCTACGGCGCAGAGGGAAGTGAAGAGCAGAGTTGATGGCAAGGTACTACTCCATAATTTGCTCTCCCGGGAATTCACTGTGTTCTGAGTCATAGTATGGCCATGGGTGCTCATGAGGAGATGTTCAGCAAGAACAAGAGGTGTTCCAGCCTACAAGATAGCTGGGGAGGGGCTCTTAATCAGGGAGGGCAGGGAGAGGAGGAGAGGGCATGGTTTTAAGCTGAAAGAGGGAGGATTGAGGTGAGATCGTAGGAAGAAATGTTTTCCTATGATGCCCTGGCCCAGGGTGCCCAGAGCAGTGGTGGCTGCTTCATCCCTGGAGGGGTTCCAGGCCAGGTTGGATGGGGTTTGGAGCCCCTGAGCCAGTGGGAGGTGTCCCTGCCCGTGGCAGGGGTGGGACTGGATGGGCTTTGAGGTCCCTTCCAACCCAAACCATTCCATGATCCTATGAAGAGAAAGCCACGTGTGTACCAAGCTGTACTCCGGGTCAGCTTCAGGCAGGTATTTCTCCTTGTATAATACCTCCAGTGAAGGAGCTGTCAGGGCACTTAAATGACCTTGTGAGATATGCCCAGCTCTTGAGGCAAAAGCATCGTCTGTGCTTTCTCAGGGGGATGGGCAGGACAACCCCCAGACGCCTCAGGTTCGGTTCCTTTGAGGAGGTCGGCCTCTTTGGAAAAGCATCAGTGAGACCATGCTGAGGGCTGTGCTACATCAGGGCAGACGAGGGTTTTTCCCCATACGACTTCTTTGGAAAACGGCAGCCAAACCAAAATCTTCAATGAGAAAGAAGGATGTGGATGAGTTTTCAATTTGGGTAAAAATAAAAGTGTTTTGTGCCAATATTCTTGAAACTAAAAAGTAAACTTCCTTTTCCATTCCTTCAGTATTTTGGTTTTTTTCCAGAATAGAAACCAAACAATCTCTAAACAACACCGCCTGTTCCAAATGAGTCCTGGCACGCACTAAACACAGCTCCAATGCCAGTGACCCTGTGCACCAGCCAAGGTTTCAAAGCTTTAACGTAAGAATATGTGTATATAATAAGCGAAGAGAACAGTTAAATTGTTAAAAGGTGACAAATACTTTGGCTTTTCTGCAGTCTGAGTGTTTTCATCAATGCTCACTGAAGCCAGCAGTATTGCCTCCCTGGGTAAGCTTTGGATCTGGCCCTGAATATTTTTCTTCTCTTGTAGGGAACGCTGCCATGTCACCCGTGCCTCTGACGAGCAGGGCGTAATAAGCTACAGATTCACTCGGAAAATACTTCCTATCTGCTGGAAAAAAGTGACAGTTTTCAAAGAGATGATGCATGATTTAGGTTTGTTGGTGAGTAATGTACACTGGGTTTCGCATTAAATCTATCACTGAATACACATTTGTCACAGTAACAAGAAAGCATCCTTTAACGGAGCTGCTCATATTCCCTCTCTGGATATACAGTAGTAACCATACTTAAAAAAAAACCCGGGAGATCTACAATGCATCTTTAAGTGTGTTGTGTTCATTACAATACTTGTTAAATAAGGAAATGAAGAGCAATCAGACCAAGCATGATGGATGAAGAAGGAGCTGTGGCGCTGAGGAATGATCTGGGGAATAGCTCTGATATGGTGATTGTTTTCTTCCAGCATGCTCTTTAGCATTGCCTCTTACCCCAGGAAAGCTCTCGGATCACAGCTGCTTCTGTATTGATGAGTATGAGGAACAGGACAAACTCTAGCTGTGAACGTTCGATCAATCTTTATATAGGTAAAATTGCCACTCTCCAGCTGATTTATGTAACGATTTCAGTTTGTGCCAGGAAAGCCATAACAGAAGTTCACTCCTCTGCAATTAATTGTTTAAATCAACTCCCCATCCTTGCCGCACAGGATACTTCTGTCTAAATTTTGTAGGAGACAAGACTTTACTTCTTGAATAAATGATATAGAAAGTTGTTGAAGTTCACTTTCTCCTATCCAGGGGCCGTAGCTGCTTCTTGCCTTCTTCCAACGCAGTATATTTAATCTCCTGTAGTGTGGGAAATTATGTTCAAAACCTCTGTGATCCTCTGTCCCTGGTAAGTTATGCAAGTAGTGACACGTATGCACCATAAGGTCTTGAGATTATATCTGTAATGTGTGGCTACAGGCTGTTGATCAAGAGAGCCTGGGAGAAAAACATTATTTTCAGGTGTGAAAAACTGTCACCTTTATCAAATAATTCCTCTTGCATCTCTCCCAAGGCTTTGGAGCCCATTTAAACTTGGGACGTTACGTTTGTAGCATTCATTATGCCTGAAAATTTAGTTCACGCAATCACGATGTTCTCTTTATTTAGTGTTACTGCTAAACAATATTAAAATAAATACAATTTGTTTGGCCCTTTGAAAGGTTTGCAGGATATTTGTTTCTTTGCCTGCCTCTTAATTGTCTCTGCTCTTTAAGATTCTGATATGCAAGCTGGTGTTGCTGCTCTTCTTGTTTGCCACGTATTATCTGATTTATCTATGTATATCTTACAATTTACAGCTCTGTCTGGTGCGTATAATTGAAATGCTTAGGGGCAATATAAATGTCTTTTGACAGAGCTATGGAATCTTTGGTTGCTTTTCTTGAACCTCAAAACAAATCAGAAATAAATCCTGGCAGATAGCCTGGCAGTTTTACTGTACCTAGCGAAAATACGCTCTGTAAGGCTCTGCACCCATGTCATTAGATGAATTATTAGATAGAATAAGAAGTTTCAGAAACTCTAGCAAGAGATATTCCTGTGTCAAGATACCCCTACTAAAAATGGCTGCTCCCGCGCTAGTCCTCCCTCATCCTGATCCCTTTCAATTTAGTATCTTCAGCCCTAGTTCATCACTACCTCTTGACAAATACGTAGTCTCCGTGCTCTAGAATAACTGTTCTTTTATTAATAATTGCCAAAATCCATTGCCCTGACGTGTAAAACATTGGTTATTGATCGAGCTACGCTACGCAGTGGGTTAGGAGGTCTAAAGGGGCTCTCCAGTAAAATCTGGGGAGGCTCCTCATGTCCCAGTGCAGGACTCTTCATGTGGATATGGTATATGTGGGCAGGGACACCTCCCGCGGGATCAGGGGCTCCGAGCCCCATCCATCCTGGCCTTCACCACCTCCAGGGATGGGGCAGCCACCCTGGGCCAGGGCCTCCCCACCCTCACAGAAGAACATTTCTCCCTAAGCTCTCATCTCAGTCTCCCCTCTCTCAGCTCAGTGCCGTAACGTGTGTAATGCTGAACGTGTGTTCAGAAATGTTCTGAATGTGAGTTGGGTCTGTGTTGTCTTTCTCTGTGGGCTGCACCTACTGGGCCCAACGTCCTGAATTATTGTCAGGCAAACAGTGGTTACTCCTGAGAAATCATTCGCTTGGACTCAAAAACCTTCAGAAAGTGCTGTGTTTGTGGTGCAAATAACGTTCTTCAGCCAGCGAGGAAATCAGCTGGGCAGGAGCTGGGCAGCAGTTCAAGCAGGCACCACGATTCCACTTCTGGATGATGGTTTCGATGCTTAGACGGCAGTTTGTTAGTCATTATTCCTGTCTGCTCTCCACGCAGGTCATTTTCAAGGCACTGAGATATCAACGCTTGGATTTCCAGAGGCCCTGATTACAGCAAGTGCCACCCTTCTGAAGATCGAGTCACAGACTTTCGACAACAGCATCATCCAAGGGCATCACAGAATGGTTTGGGTTGGTAGGGACCTTAAAGATCATCCAGTTCCAACCCTCTGCCCTGGGCAGGGAAAAAACAAACTTCCAGGATGTGGGAGTCAGATCTATCTATGCAAAAAACGAAGAGGCCTGTGTCATTTGCTCCTCCGCTCCATCGGTCACCAAGCTGATTCTGGATAGAGAGATGGAGATATTGCTGACTTTTCGTTTAAACAGAAGCAGGAGATGGATTAGAAATCCAAGCATTGAGAGGCTGTTCTTTGTCACTGAAGAATGTCAAGTGCTGAAGGGGAGAAGCAGGCAGTCAGCAACATCAAACTCTGATGGGATCCTCCTGAAAGGCGCTCTGAGGCACTGGAAATGCCACGTCTCCACTCCTGGGACCCAGAGCAATTGCCTGGGGAAAACAGAATCATTTCCAAACTGTTGACTTGCCAGTAGAGGCAGGTCAGCGTGGCCTGATGCTCTGCAGCAAAAGGCTCCCAGTGGGCTTTAAACGACTGGCGAGTCATGGAGTCGCTCGGTGCCGCCTGTGAGCCAGGAGGGTGTCGGGCATCAGCCACCATGGACGAAAGGGTTGGAGGCGACGTGAAAGGAGATGGATGTAGGCTCTCCTTTGCTTGCAGGACTTCTCTGCTGAGGTTTGACAGCCATGGCAAAACCATTTACTGCCATCAAGAGGCAGCTATGAGAGGAGAATATGAAATACGCTATTTCCTATCCAGGAAACACAGAGTGTTTCCTGATGACCGATTTATTGTTTTCACCCTGTCCAGCGACACGAAGGGTGCATCAGGGATCTGCCTTTCTCTGCTCTGAATAACTTACGTCTGGCTGCAACATGTGAGATAATTGAGCTGACCAGAATTTACAGCTCTAGGTGGAGTTTCTTCCTTCTGTTTGGCTTGTGAGTCACAACAATAAGAGTTACCACATGAGCATGATGCAAAAGGTACGTGCTCATACCGCTCTCATTTTTCTTTTCTGCGCTGTTTTACAGCTCGGTTCAGCCATAGCACGGTCCGGCTCTAAGACGAGAGGCTCCACGGTGGTGAGGTATCATCTTTAAAAATTAGAGCCACAGACAGATCGTGTGAGCCATGCTCTTTCATTTTTCACTCTGATCTTCTCGTAGGAAGTCCCACCTGGCTTTCAGAGAGGCCTATCTTGTTTAATGTGGACTTTGTTGGGCTCTAATTTATTTTACTTAATTATTTATGGCTACGTTATGTATATTAGCTGCACTTGTCTAAATAACAAGGATTGCAGTGGAAGACTGCCTGTTCAGATGATTAATTCCTGTTCCTTTCTGAAGGTGATTTGGTGATGAGTTTGAATTGGTGTTTATTGTTCCTGCGCTTGGGTCTGGTAGGAACACTCTGGGACAACAATAAGAACAGGCAGAGGTAGAACTTAAAGAGATGGGCACAGAATATTGGATCTGTTTTGCACTTGCGCGTGGTATCAGAAGGATAGGAGATGACTGAGCGAAAGATCACTCCAAACTTATTCTTTAGTAAGAAGTGCATTTAACCAAGGACCTCTTTTCATTCCTTACTGTTGTGATTTTGAGCCTTCTGCCATTTTTCGATTTCTATTTTTCATTCATAAAATTAAGACAATGTATAACATCATAAATGTAAACTTACCCAGAAAAGAGAAATAGATGGGAGGACTGGTTTCTGGTCTGACGCATTCTCTTTTCTGTTTCCTCCTGCTTGCCAACATCTTGCGGCCATGGGAGGCAGCTAGCAGAGCAAGTGCAGGTTAACTGGTTAAATATTTATTAGTAGGGAAAATACTCTCACCACAGTTTTAATATGGGATCCTTGGATGTAAGGCCACCCATTGATGGCTCTATAGAATGCAAATACGTTCTTAATTACCTCAAGAGCCCCTCCTGCCAAGTGGCTCTTCCACATGAAACACATCTCGCTGGTAATGAGCACATCTATTGCTAATGGGTTGTGAAGGGCGTATCGTATAATCTTGTTTTCCTGGGTACCACGCCAGCAATTGGGGGAGGGGGGGCACTTCGTGTTCAGTTCAGGAAAGTTCTTGTGTGTTTTTCCCCAGTGAGGGAGCTCTTCCTAAATGAAGATCACCATAGTCTTAGAATCATAGAATCATAGAATCCCTAGGCTGGAAAAGACCTTTGAGATCATCAAGTCCAACCATATCCATCCACTACTAAATCATATCCCTGAGCACCTCATCTATCCGTCTTTGAAACACCTCCAGCTTATTGTGTCTGGATTTCCTGCAGTCTCGGGCTCTCAGTGTCAGTAAGAGGAGACCAAAGCACTTTGAATAGCTTCTGGTTTTCCCTGAAGGAAATACTTTCCTGGAAATTCCTTTTGTAGAATCATAGAATCATTGAGGTTGGCAAAGGCCTCCAAGGTTATTGAGTCCATCTAAGATGATTGTTCCTTTTCCTGCTCCCCCGTCTATCTCAGGAACAAGCTCCATCCCTGCTCATCAGTCTCCCTTGGGAGGACTGTCCCACTTCTCCACAGGGTCTGAGCTGCTTCAATCAGTTCTCGTGCTTTAAGGTGGATGTTACAGCTTGAAAAGTTCTCAGAGGAGAAGCCCAAACTCAGAGGTGCGAGGGAGGAAGTTGCAGGATTTGGACCAGAGCCCAGATGAGGTCCGTGGTGGGGCTGTTACCATGAAAGGGGCTGTAAAGTGTGAGAAATGGAATTGGCAAATCTATTTTCAGAGCGATGGGAGGTGGCTCAGAGGCGGCCGGGAGGAAGATGGGTAATTGAATGGGCAAAGGGCCACGGTGCCTGGTTTGAGAGTCGTAGATGGAGAGAAACTGGAGAAAGGGAGTTCTGTCCCCCACACTGCTACAGACTGACTTGGGAAGTGCGCAGCGTTTTAGAGCTGGGCATGGCTTGCTGGAAAACCAGCGTGAGGGCAGATAATGAAAAGCTCTGCAACCTGCCGCTTCTTGAGAGGCTGAGACCTAAGCCTCGCTCTGCTGCATTGCTGCCTGCAAGAATAGGCCAGGTCGTTCTAAGCCTTGTTGCCTTCGACTAAACAACACTTGAATAAGTGTGGGTTTGGGATGGGAACGCATCTGCCTGTGCAGCAGCGCTGGTCTGGAGCAGCCTCCAGTCAGGGCAGGGAGGGCAAGCCCAGTTAATTCATGTCAGGTGCAGCTTCAGTTCTTTGAGAGGGATTGTGTGATGACTGCGATGGGGAGCGATTCACTCACCTAGAAAGGTCTTTGAGGCCTTCTGTTTCTTTGTAAAAGAGGCGCCCTGCTGCTACAGGTAATTGTAGGAAGGGATGCTCAGTCACTGTGAAACCCACCAATGGTGCAGCCACGAGTAGCGTAGAACTCCATGTGTAAGTGCAAATCACGTGTACTGCTCCCAGGAGTTTGAGGGGAGTTGGAGATGTGAAGGTGCCCGAGCCTCATTTACTGCTGACATCCCTTAATGTCCTCTGTGCACTATGCATTTATCAGAAGGATGCAGCTTCTGGAGAAACAGTGCCCCTTTTTCCAGTTCTGTTCCTTGCTCAGAAATCAAAGAATGATCTGGAAAGTGAGCAGAGCAAGAGGGAGAAATGAATGAAACATGAGGTGAGTCAGTGAAGACTTTCTAAGCAGTTCTGATGCTTTCTCTCAACCTCAAGGCAAGGAATACCATGGGAGAAATAACTTTATGCTGGTCTTAGAGTGACCCTTTTAATACCGAGGATTATGTCACCCTGTAGATGATGTTATGCTGAGCAGTGACCTCGTCTTCTCTGTTAGTGTCTCTTTTGCCACTCTGTGGCAGTGACGCTGTGCTTTGGGGTTCTGCAGCGCTTCTCCAGAGTGTCCTGGTGTGACCGGTCACGCGGCTGCACCCCCGGCACTGAGTGTGGAGGGATGACCGCGACAGGAGAAAAGAGTCTCAGTAAAGAGAAAGCACCTGTGAGGGAAAGCCAGACCAGAAACGGGCAGAAAGGCAACTGGTGTGGAGAGCTGGCCGAGTCCTTCCTCACAAACTGTGCTCCAGTGCTGGAGAACAAAGCGTTTCAGAGAGGACGTGGATTTCCTCTCTGTTTCTGTGCCATAATCAGATATGTGTCTCACTTACTCTTCCCTCTTCTTCCCCTCGCTGCAGATATAGAAACTCGGTAGTAGGAAGTTCGTCATTCCCCACAAAATTAGCACAGCTGTAATTTATATGCCTTTTAACTTCTAGTTGCATTTCATAACAGAAGAGCCGAGGGTCCCAGCAAATCATTTCTGGTACCGGAAAGCTGTGGGAGAAGATTGCTTATTTCCTAATTCAGTGTGACCCAAAGAAGTGAGAGGAATAACTCCGGGCTAAGTTGTTTCCTCTGGAGTGTTTCAGTCTGGAGCGGCCCACAGCAATAAGTGCTTAAGTGGCAGAAGGGAATAGAGGCAGAGGATATAACCAGAGATGGTATCTTTTCTAATAGCATTTTTAAGAATTAAAGAATATGACTTAGAAAATAGGATAACTGAAGCATAATGAGCTAGAAAAGGACCTTTCTCATTAGGGGACAGACTAATGACTGACTGAGGTGATCAGCCGTGAGTTTTACTTAGGAGTGATACTACTTTCCCCCCTCAAACGTATTTTTGGAGATCCGCCAGCCTCTCCTGTGCTTCCCGTAAGCTCGGGAGCAGACGGCTTGTCACGTCTGACGTGGATATTTACTGCTCTGAGGTTAAAAAGCAAATAGTACAGCCTGCAATGCGCATCAAGAAAAAATATGTGGGGCAATTATCTCCCCTTGGATTGTGGATCTTGAGAAAGCACAAAGCAGTTCGTCCAGGCTCACTGTGTCTGGAGGTATCATGTAAAACACCTGGAGGAACGTTTGTGTCGTTACACAAATTCATTTTTCTAAATCTCGAGAAATTTCTCTACCAATTTTGGAGACACGCATTAGTGTGTAGAATTGCTGTTGTCAGAAAACTTGATCTGTTGATTTGACTTCCGTGGTGGACTTTTTACAGGCTGTATCACTTCCACTCCACTTCACTGATGGTGGAAAAGCTTTTTTCATGGTTTATTTAGCAGAAAGTCATTTTGATTAGCAAGATGAGTAATACTTTACAGCTGTTTGCAATTACTGCATCTGTTCTATCAGTGGATTCGAATATTGGAGGCTATATTGACAGAAACGTGAAATGCAATAGAAATGGGTACAAGAGGGGACACAAAGACGCGCACACACGCTTCACGAACCTAGTCATGTTAAGAGAAATCAAACAGCGTGTTAGTCTCAAATCTGTGCCACTAACTCAGAGCTGGATTTAAAAGCAGAATTTCCTGTTTGTAGAGGTTTAGTGGAGGTTTTGACCCAGGCAGCTTGGTGTAAAAGCTACACGCTGATTCTGCTCTGTAAAAATAGAGTCAAAGTTTTGCCATTCAGTCAGAACGGGACCCCACACGGGTGGGAAAGCAAAGCAAAGTGTCTGAGAACACCTGGAGACTGAGTACAGTCTGTATGCACAGCGCTTCGTGCCTGGGAGCTTGAAATAAGGGATGGAGTTCTTGGTGCTTCCGACCTTATTCCTCTGAACACACAGCGCTCTTCTATGTTCTGTCTTCTAAAGAAGGGCTTGGCTTACTTCAAACCTTCTGGCAAATTCCTGCTTTGGCTTTCCCAGGTAAATCACTTTGCCATTCCTTTATTCCACACCAGTGGGAGTTTCCTGCAGGGGAGAAGCAAAAGAAATACCAGGGAAGCTGTATGGAATAACCCCCCTGTCAAGGTCCATCACCGTGGGGTAGGTCCTTCGTTTAGTTGAAAAGGGGAAATGGTTTTATGTCTGATTATAAGTAAGCTTAGTGATCATTACAGAAATAAGATCATCATTTAATGGCAAACATCCTGTGTACTGTGGTATTTCTACTTCACGTTTTGCTCCCAGGCAGAATAACATTTCTTACCTGATTTTAATGTTTCTCTTTCTTTGTATTGCACAGGCTGCGTCAAACACGCCACTTTGGTCCAAGACTCTTCAACCGTTCGTTATACGCGAGTGTCTCTGGGCGGAGTCTGACCTTGGCTCGGTGAAATCCTTATGCTCTTACTGACTTAGGTGAGTAGGTGATCTGCTCTAATGCTTTTGTTCCCATCTTTCCAGATGAATTTTGGAGTCCTTTGGATTTACCCGTGCTCAGGGCATTCTCAGAAGCCTGGTGGCTCTGAAGTGAGTGAGATCAAACCTGGGGTATGTCAGGGGTCCTGATTGCACTGTATCATCCCCCACAATTTGGTCCTTCTCTCCAAACCGATCGGTTATTTGTGTTGCCATTTGATTTAACAGATTTAACAACAGTTTCTCTGGTTCTGAAGGGTTCAGAGTCCCCTATGATTGCAGGAAGAGCATCTTCGCCATTTGGATTCTTTTGGTACTTCTTCAACAACTAAGCAGAAATGAGGTATTGTTGGGTGTTCTGAACTGATGTTTTATTTATTGGGGAAGATACAGGCTGTGAGACAAAATCAGAGGTTCCCTGGATATCCGGGAGTACTATTCCCAAGTACTATTTGGGAGAACCAGACTTACTAATTAACAGAATTGAAAAGAAAGGGCTAAATCATGAGATTTTATTTAGACTAGATTGTAATGTGACTGAAATAAAAACGTTTTGCAGAGATGCAGACAGAGAAATAGACAGATACAGGCAAAGATGACGATAACTGCAAAATTCAGATTCAGGTGCATTCCCAATCCCAAACAGCAGCACCTCTGCGGAACTGTTGAGTCTTTTCCAGCTCTGTTTGATGGGCATGCTGATGCACGTTTGACAAAGAAAACATAATTCATTTTTGCCAGTGATGGAGATTTTAACACTTTCTTGAAATAACTGATAATCTAGCACAAGAGAGTTAAAGGATTACTGCAGTATTTCATTTGACTAATAATAAAAGCTGTTTAAAAACTCTGAGAACCATGTTTGAAGTACTGTGAAGAAGCATTGCTTTAATGAATTTTGCAACAGCTATAATAATTTATTTTTTCACTCATACCTTACTATTTTCTGTTAGAAAGAAAAACAGGAAAAATGACCGGATAATTTATTTGTACTCACTAATACTGTTCACATGCAGGATGGGGGACAGGAGGTACGAAGGATCTGCACGTAGCTGAGAAGGCCATAACTGAGATGATCACATATCTGCCGTGGAGGTAAGGCCAAGAATATCTAGAGAGAACTCAGGGCAATGCTTTTTCTTTCATGCCCCTCAACAGGTTGTTTTACATCTACTCACATTCCTCCTTTTTTGCTGGTTTGTGATAGTAAAGGGATGTAACTGCCCTTTACCCATTGTCTTGTACCGTGCAGAATCACAGAGTCACTGAGGTTGGAAAAGGCTTCTCAGCTCATCCAGTCCAACCGTCCAGGCTGGAGGCTCCCCCTGCGGTTCCTGCTGCCCCTGCGGTTCCAGCTGCCCCTGCGTTCCAGCTGCCCCTGCGGTTCCTGCTGCCCCTGCGGTTCCAGCTGCAATCTCGGCTGCGTGGCCGAGCAGTGGAGAACAGGGGTGAGCAGCCTCTGCTCGCTGCCTGGCAGACAGGGTGGGGGGGGTGCAGGTGTGCGCTGCCTTTTAGCAGCAGCCAGAAGGAGAAGGGGCTGCGCGGGCAGCGGAGCAGAGGGGCAGGCACGGCCCTGCTCTCAGCGTGCCGCTTGCACTGGTGGAGAATCCCTTCATGTCAGGCGGTCCTGATGGAATGCACGTAGAGCTTGGAAAGTCAAAATGTGATCATAGAATCATAGAACAATTTGGGTTGTAAGGGACCTTAGAGATCATCCAGTTCCACCCCCCTGCCATGGGCAGGGACATTCCACTAAATCAGGCTGCCCAAGGTCCATCCAACCTGGCCTGGAACCCCTCCAGGGATGGGGCAGCCACAACTTCCCTGGGCAACCTGGGCCAGTGTCTCACCACTCTCATGGTGAAGAAATTCTTCCTGATGTCTAGGCTTAATCTGCCCCTCTTCAGTTTATCCCCATTCCCCCTTGTCCTATCCCCACAAGCTTTTGTGAACAGCCCCTCTCCAGCTTTCCTTTCCAGCCCCTTCAGGTACTGGAAGGTCACTATAAGATCCCCTCGGAGCCTTCTCTTCTGAACAACCCCAACTCTCTCAGCCTGTCCTCACAGGGAAGGTGCTCCAGCCCTCTGATCATCCTTGTAGCCTCCTCTGGACCCATTCCAACAGCTCCATATCCTTACATTGAGGATTCCAGAACCGAACACAGTATTCCAGATAAGGTCTCGCAAGAGAGGAGTAGAGGGGCAGAATCATTTCCCTCGCCCTGCTGGCCACGCTGCTTTGGATGCAGCCCAGGACACGGTTGCCTTCTGGGCTGCGAGCGCACATTGCCGGCTCACGTCAAGCTTATTATCAACCAGCACCCCAAGACCTTCTCTGCAGGGCTGCTCTCAAGGACATCATCCCCCATCCTGTACTGAAAGTGGGGATTGCCCCTGCCCAGGTGCAGCGATAGAGCCTACCCTGCGCTCCACACACCTCCTTTCTGAGCTCAGCACCACGGCTGAAGGCTGAGGCTCTGTGTTGGGAAGGGTCAGGAGGGTCCCACGCTCGCCCTGTCTGTGTGTGTGTGTGTGTGAGGTGGGACGCGACCTCTTACGAGGCGAAATTCCCCCACCCGGGATGGAGAAGCAGCATCTCGCGTTTCATCTAGATCCTCTCCCTTTGCTTTCTGCTTTGACTTTGATTTTCTTGCCTGCTGTTCTTGTAGGTCGGGATGTCTGTGAAATAAGATTGCAGCCAGCCTGGGGAGCTGTAAAAGTTGGTTAATTAGTTCAGAGGTTGTGCTCTGAAAATAACGGCTTTATCAGTGTCAGGCGATGCGATCTGCACTGGTTTGGAGCCGGGGAAGTTGTATCTGTCTGCCCCAGCAGACAGTGTTTGTGCCATGGTGAGCAGCTAAAAGGCACTCGTTTTCACAGGACTTGTGATACTGGATTATGATTAGAACTGAAACACATCAGGAATCATCAGATTTTGTTGCATAAATATTAAATAGAATTTTTTTAAAAGTAGCCAAACCAGTCACATCGTAAGTGCCTAAAATGGAACATGTGATTTCCAAGTGCCGAATGCTGATTAAAAAAAGAAGGGGGAAAACATTTTTACACTGAAAAGTGGATTCTGTGCCCTCTGCAACATTAATTTTCAATTTTGCATGCAAGGCGGATGAATATTTATTTATGAGTGGGTTCTGCCTTTATCGTGCAAGTTCTTTGTGCAGCTTTGAGGTCATTTTTGTAGTTCAATGTTTTCCATTCTGTCACACATTCATCCTTTTCATGTCTTGTTGCTTTTTTTTCTTCCCAGTACCTAAGTAAACACTTCGGAGCTGCACGCCACAGGGGACAGACGATTCCAAAAAGGGCAGAGCCACATGGAAAAGTGGAGTTTCAACCTTCACAGATGAGAACGTGTGTCCGTTTAACAATAATAATAATAGTAATGAAAACCCAACTCAAAAGTATTTTCAGCAAGTTGAAGGGCCAACAATAGCTCGCAGGAGCTGTGGGGCAGCAGAGAATTGTTCTATGAGCAGCAACAACAGGAGTGGCCCAAGAACCCATTCTGCCGTTTGGCAGCTGTGAGTGCCCAGAGGGCCAGAGCAAGGCTTTGGCTTTCACCCCCTTCTTTACAACGAAAAGAAATCTCTGCTTAATGGTAAAACACTGGGAGCTTGAATAAAACAGGGAAAAGGGCAAAAGGGAACAAGAAGGGGCAAGGAAATGCTAGGGAGATGAGGAAAGCTCACTGTCTCCTCCACTAGAACGGGGTTTGGGCAAATAAAGGTGACATTGCTACTGTCCCACTTAACCATTTGCATTTCTTCTCTCCCTTTGCACAGTGAAAACACACCTGAAGAGAGGTGGTGTCTGTTCCCTTCTCTTCTGGGGTGGCCCAAGGTGAGGTGACACCGTACCTGCTTCAGCCGACAGGCTGCAGACCACAGTGATTTTCCCACTGCTGAGGGGTTTTTGAAGCTGGTGACCCTCCAGACACACATTCCTACTTCAAGAAGATGCAAAATGCTCACTGCCATCAGCCTCCAGAAGCACAGGCAGTTCTTTACTATGTTGTGTGAAATATTGGCACGGGCTTGCTGGCGAGGAGCTTCTTGTTTCTAGAGAGAAGATGTTAGAACTTGGGAGAGAATCCGTGCTCCCTTGGCCTAAGCCGGAAGGCCAGCCCGTCAGCACACCGCTACACTCACCCACAAGGCGTGGGGCACCGCTGGTTTCACAGGGCTGGATGGGCTTTAATATCCCGTCCAACCCAAAGTGTTCTGTGATTCTATGTATTTTTCTCTCCCTTCCCATTTCCCATCTCTCAGCGATTTTCCCCTAGTCTCCTGGCAGGTCTTCCTCTCGCTGTGGGCTTTCCAGCAAGATCCTGTACAGTCTTCCCCCAGAAATGCGCTGCCTTCCGTAAGTCTCAGCTTGTTCTTTGCCACAATTCACCTGAATTCTCCTTAGTAATGTAAAATAACTATTACTTGTGTTACACGCGTGCAGAAAGGAAAGCAAACTCCATAAAAGTACAAAGTTGGAAAAAAGATGGGAAAGAAATAAAAGAAGTGAAAGGAGTTGCTTAAAAGGTTTGTGAAAGTGTGAAAAGACTTACTTTGGTTGTCCAATATTTGTCATTCATTTAATCAATTAATTTACTTCTCACAGCCAAAACACTGCCATTAAAAAGGCTTACTCAGATGCTTTACCCTGTTCCTATTGATTCATTTTCAGTGAAAATATCAATATCTTTATATAGATCTGGACCTTAAAGTTACTTAATTATTGATTGAGAAACAGTTGCTCAGACTGAGCGGGTGGATTTCTGCTGTGTTCGACAATAATAAGAAACCAAGCTTTTGCATGGCTAGACATTGGGTAGGACCGTCCTGATGAGTGTGTTGCTCATCAGAGGGGAGCAGAAGTCTCCTCAAATGGCTTTTCTGTGACCTCGTGTGGGTAACGCTTCTCATTTTATTCATCAGCTACTGAAAACTGAATTGGAGAACTGTGTACCCTCTGCAGGAATTGTTTCTTACTGTCACTCTGAAGTAAGGATGAACTTTCCTGGTGAAAATGGTAACAGTAAATAATATATTCAAGTCATGGTGTTTTCTGGCAGCCTCCAAGCATATTTTTTGAAGCATGAGGACTATTATATGCTGAAATGGAATTGATTTAAATGTTGGGTGGGTTTGGTGACCTGGGAGTTCTGGTAGTGAACTCTTTGTAATCAGAAAGTGGAGATGAACAGGGCTGGAGTTTCATCTCCCGTTCTGTAGCTCATTTCTTGGTTTGTAAGGAAGCTTGATGTTTTGTCATTACCCAGAGAAAGAAAAAAAGAGCAAAAGTTTTCTAATGATCATGACTGTAAGTGAGGAGCTCAGAGCTCCATCTGACCATGACTGTGAGGAGCACAGAGCTCCATCTGACCATGACTGCAAGTGAGGAGCACGGAGCTCCATCTGACCATGACTGTGAGGAGCACAGAGCTCCATCTGACCATGACTGTGAGGAGCACAGAGCTCCATCTGACCATGACTGCAAGTGAGGAGCACGGAGCTCCATCTGACCATGACTGTGAGGAGCACAGAGCTCCATCTGACCATGACTGTGAGGAGCACAGAGCTCCATCTGACCATGACTGTGAGGAGCTCAGAGCTCCATCTGACCATGACTGTGAGGAGCACGGAGCTCCATCTGACCATGACTGCAAGTGCTTCCAGGACAAACAGCAATGGGAGGTTTGACTGGAAGAATGCAGTGATTTGAACTGGATACCAGTTGTATTGGTGATGACAGTGTCAAGGTCAGTCTGTCTGTCTCTCAAGATCCTCTGAGTCAGCTGGAGAACCCAGGCACTGGTAAGTAAAGGCCATGACAGCCTTACATATTTTAGCTCCTCAGTTCTGAAAAAAAAAAAAAAGCCAGCTGGAAAACAGTTGGAAGGCCTTTGATCTCACATATGAAGATCATCTGTCCAGTGTGGAACTGGGTCAGATGAAGTTCTAAGTTGATAATGTTTCCAGAAGGAAAAAATCACCACCAGCATCATCATGGCTTTTACCTGGTTGTTTTGCAGTTCTAAAGGTTTGACAACATCGTGACAATAAGAACTTAGCTCAGGAAACTGTGGTTTACAATGTTTAAAATCATTTGTGTGCCCTGCAGCCTCTATAACTAGTTATAAGAACATATCAAAAATATGAGACTAAGATAGAGTTATGCTCCTTTTGTGGGTTCTACATGTTTTTATTAAAAATCAAATGTCTAAAATAGAAAAGTTGCAGAGTTCTGGGGCTCATTGTGTCCACGGGACCTGATTTTGCATGAAGTTATATTTGTGGTTCAGTTGTTTTGATGCTAATTAAGAATAAATCCCAGTGTGATAAAGTGAAGCAGGTGCTTAGAGTCAGGCCGGGCTGTCCTGTACTGCAAATCAGCCAAGAGCATCTCCATCAACCCTTTTCATGCGTAAGGAATGCTAATTGGGCCACATTAAGAAAGATCGCTGAGGACGTACCCGGTTTCTCTGAGTCTATTTGCAGTATATCTTCAGAGCAAATCCTCCATTTCACATACCGGAATCAGAAACCAAGATTAAATTTGTGCTTTACTTTGTTTTGGTTTTGTAATGTCGATTTTCTATTGATTTTAATTACATGTCATTGAACTCTGGGTTGCAAATAGCTCTCTGCTGTCTGTATGTGTGAGGGGTGCAAAGCATTCTTTTAGAGGGATCGGATTCTTCCCTGCCTCTGCCTTCCACGTTCAGCTTTGCCTGTTTTCCCCGTGGAATGCAGAGCGATGTGCTCTGGCATCCCATGATCAACAAAACCATTGCAAACGCGACCTATGCGTTGGCATCTCTGTGGGTTTGGGGCAAATGCAGATGCCATCAACGGGGCACGCGAGGGGCTTCTTTTTGATCAAGCTGAAGAGCAGTGCTTATTTTAATGAATTTTTATTTTGCCCTATGCCACGCGTCAAAGCTGAAGTCTCCACGAGCGTGTAGAGCCGGGGAAGTAATTGGGTTTAGAGCAGTGTGAGGAAACTGCCTCAGCAAAATCTTCTCCATCTTGACACTTCTTTCCGTTGCTGGTGTCTCAGGAGAGCACATCGTTGTCTGTCTTTGCATGCAAGGATGAGAAAAACTGATTGGAGGCTTTGAAAGGAACTAACTGCTAATGCCTGTATTTGATGAGCTCCTTCGGTTACTCAGAGCTGGGAGAGAGACCCAGAGCACAAAGACAGCTTCCCAACAGACTCATTTTGTCCATAATGCTCTAGGAGGAGCAGGCCTGAGAGGAGTGGAAAGAAACTTAGATTTTTCAACACTTTCCAATTTTCCTTCTGAAAGGAAACATTTCTTTATCATCAGCTTCAAAATCAGCTCGGTGTCTCCTCCTTGTGTAATGTCCATGTACTGTGGGGAGTCCCCGAAGAATGATTTGTTAAAGAACATATTCAAGGAAAAATCAGTTCAATTTACTTATTCCTGCTTGGTCTCCTGAAAATCCACAGCAGTTATTCAATTCCCCTTCATTCTATTCATTTCATTGTCAATGTGTTGATGACCCTTTGTCTTTGTTGGCTTTGCTCAACAGGTGGAGCAGCAGTGTCCATGTCAGGATGTTCTTTCTGCACTGAACCAGCAGTGAAAAAGCCCTGTGAGAATCCCTGGGTCTTCCTGAAGTCAAGTTGACTTCCTGCATCAAGTTGAGGATATCAAAACTCACAGGTATCTAAACACAGATCGCACACGCTGAGGTGCTCAAGAGCAGGTTGGATGGAGCAACCTGATCGAGTGGGAGGTGTCCCTGCCCATGGCGGGGGGGGAACTGGATGGGCTTTGAGGTCCCTTCCAACCCAAACCATCCTGTGATCTAATGAAATGGCAGGGCTGTTTTCCATGTATCTGGAACGCAGTGTCTACTTGGCAACATAATATTCTTAGGACCTGATTTCCAGATAAGTTAGGCATGAAAACGTGAGTCTATTCAGCATCTCACTTTTGTGTTACTTAAAATTATTACTCGTGTGTGCTGGTACCTTACTTTGCACCTGATAACTTCATAAGAATGTACAAATTAGAGGCCAAGTTACACATGTGAACATAAGCTCTTCATTACTGTGATGAAAGTGTTTAGGCTAACGTAATGTCCTTTGCCTCAGACATCCTTGTTATTGGTTTGGATACTTTAAAGCTCATTATTAAATCTTAGAGAACCGACAACTGAACCAAATAAAACAGCACAGTGCTCTGCCTTCAGCCAAGAGACCCCAATTTACACCAGCTGAGAATCTGATTGTGGCTTTTGAGCTATCGTAATTGCTTAAGTGAAACAGCCAAAGTAATTGGTGCAAACTAATACAACTGATGGAAACAATTCAGTGTACGTCAATACCCACTATGCTATGAAGAACCTAATCAATGAATTAGTCTATCAATTAATTAGTCTAGGCAGAAAATGACTCCTCGTACCGTTAGTCCATGAAAAGATCGATGAAGTCAAATGTCTAGTTTAATGTTTCTCACGTAATGATTAGATTATGAGAAGAATAACAAAAACAATGCTTATGCTGTTTCAATTACAATTTCTACGTGTTTGGCTCAAAAAAAGGAGACATGGACAGTCCTGTTAGAAAAATCAGAGGCACAAATATCAGGATTTTAGTGCTGGAAAGTTATTTGTCCTCCTGTCTGTTTGAGCGGCATCTTCTAAGGCCTGATGTTCCTGCAAGGAAGGGATAGCGTGGCGTAAGGAGTGACGTGTGCTAAGCCACCAGCTCTTCTATGTGGGGAATTGTGATGAGAACGTTTGGTTTTTAGGCCAGCTCCTCCGTTTTGGCAGGGGCCAGGCTGTGCCTCCTCTCTGGGATGACTTCAGTTGTGTCACCATCAGAAACGCGCTGGGCAGAAAACCAAGCACTCACCCTTTTTCTGTTTTAATTGGCTGTAGTCTTATTATTTCTGCTAAGTGTGGCCTGGTCACCCACACTTTGAATTTTGCATATTTATAATTGACGCTACAGCAAATATAAGCAAATGTATCTTCTGCTCCAATCGGGTAAAGCCCCTAATTATGAAGCCTTTAGGGTCTGGCTGTTTGCCCTGCAGTGGGGAAGGGAAGGAGCCATCCCTGCCTGCACGCGCACGTCTTTGGTGGTTATGAATTTTAAAAGCATGCGTTGCTCTGCAGAGAAAAAGAGGTTTGGGTATCACCTGTGTAAAAAGCAAGAAGTGAAAATCATGTGGAAACCGATGTCACTGGCGACTAATCAGGCTCGGAAGCTGATGGAGGCAGGTTTTGCAAAGAGGGGGGTGGAAAAAAAGGCCCCGATTACCCGAAAATGAGATTTTACTGAAAGGGAAAATTTGTTGCAGTAATCCTGCGGTAATCTGCTGTAATGAATACTAAACATACGGCAACTCTGAAAATAAAGGTGTCTCCAGTCAGTGAGTAATTACTGCTCTGAGGTGATCTGGGCTTTGGTGAACGTGGAGATTACTTTTGATGCTGGACGTAACCTTTTACGGTTTGCAGTCTGTTTCCAGACTACAATGCTGCCTTTATAAGCTTTGTCTTTTGCAGAACAATAATGTGTTGCTTCATGTTTCATACTGCAGTATCAATTTTTCTATTAAAAATAGATTAAATCTTAAGTAACTAGTGATATGTTCAATAAGGGTTAGTGGGATGAAAAATTAATGCCTGCCATCCTCCTGTTTTGCAGGGATTAACTGCACTAGCCGGAGTAAAATTCAAATGTGCCTGCTTTTCTCCATTTCAGCATATTCTACACAAAACTTACACTTTTTTAACATGCTTTAAGGTATCGAAAATCCAACAATGTCTCACTTGGGTGTAGGGAGTGGCTGGTGCATGAGGAGTCATCGTGCCCACATCGCTTTGTGTCCTCCAGTTTTGAGGCAGAGGATCCCACCCTGTTGGCCCTGCACTGATGTCGCTGTTGGGTTTCTTCTTTGCAGAAGGGTCTGGAGCCTGCAGAACAGCCTTCCAGCAGGTGAGAAATCGGTGATAAGCTGAGTAGGTTTATTTAAGCTCTTTTTCGTATCGACTGGAGAGGTAAACATCACACAGACAACCCTTGTTTCCAAAATCCGCAACACAACGCTAATGCCATGTTCACAAAATACAACCTTGTCTCAAGGATTAACTGAATCAGAATTAGACAATCCACTTCCACTCACCCAGCCCACTTCCCTAAAAGGGCTCCTTTTAATTCAGCCCCAACAGAGCATGGCGTGGGTTTCCAGCCAGGGAATATTTACAGGTTAAGCGAAAGCCTTGGTAGCTTTTAGGCAGCCTCAATATCCCACAGCAGTTGTCGTAGGACTATATCGAGACTGGAACTTTTTTTGGATGTGAAGGAATTGCCTCCTCCAAGGAAAAATTTGCAGACTGCTGTTAGCTGGACCTTTTAAATACAAATGTGGGAGATGTGCAGCTCTAGGGATCAGTGTCTCATACAAGCTGTCCTGAACCAGGGAAGGAGCTGGGCCAATGTTTTCACAGAATCGTGGAATGGTTTGCGTTGGAAGGGACCTCAAAGCCCATCCAGTCCCACCCCTGCCATGGGCAGGGACACCTCCCACTGGCTCAGGGTCTCCAAGCCCCATCCAACCTGGCCTGGAACCCCTCCAGGGATGGGGCAGCCACCACTGCTCTGGGCACCCTGGGCCAGGGCCTCCCCACCCGCACAGCAAAACATTTCTCCCTAAGATCTCATCTCAATCTCCCCTCTTGCAGCTGAAAACTTTTCCCCCTCATCCTCTCCTTGTCCTCCCTGATCCAGAGCCCCCCCTGCCCATGCTGGCCGCCGTGCCGGGCTGTGCGGTTGGCCTCAGCACAGGAGCAGGGGGTGAGCGTTGCCCTCCAGATCTGCCTGGCAGCACAGAGGGATGGGGCACACCGCCTGATAAGGCCTCCGTGGCTTTTCTCACTGGTGTGGAGTAAATCCCCAGAGGCTGTGGTAAGTGACTAAAAGTTCTAGTGCCTGTCGGAATCGTATTATCCCAATGATCCACATCTGTTGGTTCAGCAAAATGGGGGCCAGAAATGTCATGAGAATAGGATCTCTCCACAGAGCCCCATAATTCTGCTTCCAGTCCCCTGGGGCAGCAAGAGCCAAGGTGAATGAAAATGGGAAATCGTATTCGCAGGGCTAGGAATTCCTTTCTGTAATCACAGAAGCTTTGCATAGAGTGTCAGTCTTGACTTCGAACCTGGAAACCATTTGCCTTCTCTTAACCTGGGTTCTGCTCTGTGTTTGGGACCGAGACACGCGCTGGTGCTTTTCCCGCTGTAGTCCTTCCAAGTTTAACAAGCCCTGAAGCTTGTCCAGCGTGCTCCAGCGGATCGAGCAGTGACACTCACTGTGCTGGACCACGACCATATGGATGTGCGGGAATGTCCTTTTATTTTGCTTTTCCATGTTCAGACAGTGTCACGATGTCTTTGGTACAAATGATTTCATTGACTTAATAGTGGATTGTGTGCCACGGAGGTTTGCTGTGGCCTCGGAGGGCATTTTTAGTAACCCTGTTTTGTGGAGCCCAGTCCGTGCCTTGAACCCCCAGAGCTCCGCAGGGGGGGAGTGCCTGCGCAGCACTGCTGAAGGCAGGGATCTTCCTGGCAGGACAATGGGTACCTTTACATCGCTTTGTGTTGTTGCAGTTGTGTTTCAACTTCTTCCTCACCCCTAATGCCCAGAGGAAGCCAGCAGGATCTGAGCTGCCGCAAAGCACTCCTCCTGGCCTGTCTAGACAGGAAAGGAGGTGAACCCACCTTGTCCAGAGACCTGCGTATTCCAAACCTGTTGCCTGATGTCCTAAGGCAGCTCCTCAGAAAAGGTAGGCGATCCAGTTGCTGACTTCGCACGTATACTGAACTTTGTCCAGAGCTTATTGAAGGGACACGGAAAGGAGCTTTCTGTAAGCTGGAGGGGTTTGCTTACAACTGCTACGAAAAGAATCTGTTTAAAGCTGTGCTTAGTGACTCATGCAAGAGTGTCTCGAAGAGTCAATTAGACATGCACAAACTAACGAACTGCAAAAGAAGGCTTTCCCTCCATTACATGCCTCTCTCTAATCATCAATATTCTTAAAAAATGTAATGATTTCTTATCAGTGCTTGACTGAACCGTAAAACTACCTTTGGAAATATTGACATTTCCACAATCTTGAGCACAGCGATGTTTTCCTTTCTCTAGACAAGCTGTCGGGCTCTTGTCTCGCAGTGTTTTTCATTCCTGCTGGAGAAGTACTGTACAATGCAGGTACACACTCACTTATCAGCCGACATTTTCCCCTGAACAGGTCATATGAGGCTCCTTTGTTTCACATGCTTTAGTTGTTGAATTAAGGCTTAATCAAGGCACTGTGGGCATGGTGTGTTTTGTAGAGAAGAGAGAGAGAGACGGCTTGGTCTTTGAAATTAAAATGGTTTCACAGATGGTTTATGCTCACACTTGCAGAGATGCTTTGCCAACATCAGACCTAAGGGGTGGTCTTCATCCGGGCAAACCAGGGCAGCTCAGTTGGTGTCGATGAGCTGCAGTGATTTCCATAGGCTGATGTCTGGCCCCTGCGACACTCGGAGTCACAAAGGAAACAACCATAAAAAGAGAGAAAACCCACAGAGAAAAGCTGCGGTGTGGATGTTACACTGAACTGTCTGATTCTGCAGGGTTTGTAAGCATGGTTTGTTCCAGAACTGAGACCTACAGGTAAACATCTACTGCGGGAAAGGCAGTGGAACCATTTTTCCATCAGAAAATGCACTTTCATCTTATCTGAAACCATGCAGAATACCAGACTGGCTTCTCCAACCTCCCATAGCAGCCAGAAAGAAACGTGGGAGCGGCAGTGCCCCATGTTTTGTCAGGCAGAGCATTATCCATGAAATAGAGTCCCAGTTTTGCTCTTGAAAATACTTGTGTGTGGTTTATCTGCTACCGTGTTGGATTCTGGATGACAAGGCAATTTAAAAATGGAAAATCTTGAAAGAAAGCACCTGAAGAGATTTTAGACTCCTTCTTGTTCCCAAAAAATTTACTTTAATTTTGGAAGCTCCCTGTGTGCTTTGGTTCAGTTTGCTCTGAAGGAAGAAGGTATAAATAACAGTTCTCCGTTGAATAAAAATCCCTGCTGAGCAAAGGAAGTGATGGTCTGGGCAAAGAGCCATCCATCCCTGGTGGCTGGCAGTGGCTCTCTGGGAGCTCCAGACCTCTAGGAGTTTCCCACTGCCATCGCTGCGTGTTTGTAGCCCGCGGGTCCCTGAGAGCTGCCGCGGGCTGTGGAGCCCTTCCGTGGGCTATGGAGTCCTTCTGTGGGCTATGGAGCCCTCCCACACGCTGTGGAGCCCTTCCGCGGGCTGTGGAGCCCTTCCGCGGGCTGTGGAGCCCTTCCGTGGGCTGTGGAGTCCTTCTGTGGGCTATGGAGCCATTCCGTGGGCCATGGAGCCCTCCTATGCACTGTGGAGCCCTCCCTCGGGCTGCAGAGCCCTCCCTCGGGCTGAGCAACCTCAAGGACCGGGCGTGAAGTCACCTTTTCTGTTGTGTCTTAGCGCAGCCAATGCCACACCTCGCTCCGAAGGGCTACGGTGAAGTTTCTGGGGTTGCCACCTCTGCTGGACTCGCCCTAATATTCAATCCACTTTTGAGGCCTAAAACTGGTGCAAACGCATCCGTGTTTCTGCTCCCAGCCCGACAGTTCTCCAGAACACTCCTTTGATTGCAGACACACCTTCCTCTCCAGTCTGCCTATAAGTACATGACAGGAAAATGCAAATCCTTCGCTACACCACAATTTAACAGCAGGACTCACCGAAGCCTTACAATATTTATTAGGTCTTTTATTTATTGTCAGTTGGCTCCTTTTAGATCCGGCACGGACACACACCGACACCTACGCCGCCTTTTACTCCTAACAGTAGGTACAGATCATTTTCCTAAACTAGTAAAAAGTGCTTTAAAAGGTGCCTGTCAGCTGCAAAGCTTTTTATTATCCAGTGTCAGCCACTGGAAATTATGTGCAAACCAAAGTCAATGGAACCAAAGTTAATTATCTGGTCCGGCTATTGTTATTATGTAGAGGAGCCGGCGCTTATTGATTAATGAGTCAGTGCCATGTTTGCTCACAGGAATATTAATAATCTCGTGCACAAGAGAAGTCATTAAAATGAGCAAGGAAGACCTTGACTTTAAACTTAAAGTGCACGTTGCTCCAGTTATCTGAATGATTTTGGCAGGTATAGCATCATAGTTATGAATTATTGAGGCGAGTAGTTATTGTAAAGATAGTTCACACAGCCTGCTTTAAATTAAACAAGTCAATACGCTTTTCCCATTATGTTCTGCACTGTTACAATTAGGAGGCTTTCGGTGGGCAGGGAAAGAGTTAGGAGACAGGAGAAGAGGAGCGTGTGAGCTTTTGCCTCACCTAACCCCTCACAGCACGAGAACGCGGAGGATAACGGTGCGTCCGTGCTGAGCTGATGGGAGATGGGGGTGTAGCGGCCAAGGCGGGCGGGGGGGGGTCAAGAGCCATCTCTCATCAACCGACTGCACAGCATTGCGCATGGGCTGCGAGTAATTAGCAGGTAGGAATTAAGGCATATTGCCGAACCCCAGTCCGACGCATCACCTCTTCTAAGACCCCCACAGCCACCAAATTATGCACTGAAAAACCTACGCTGCTGTTTTATGAAAATGTATGTTGTGGCATTAGGAACATAATAACGCTCTCCTGGAAATACGGTTACGCCAGCTTTTAAATCACACGAAGACCCCAAACTCAGAAAATCAATGGGAATCTACAAAGTTGTGGTCCAGCGTTCATTTACACTAATGCTGCGTTACATCACTCTGACAGAGGCGAGGGGCTTTGTAAGACACAGTATATTTTATTGCATCTAATTTACATACCATTACTTATCAAGAGCAAGCCAAAAGCAGTCCTGGTATAAATGAGGATCAGGTGTCACGTAGCTTAACAGGAGAAAATACCGAAGGGGAGTGTAATTTAATGATATTAAAGTATAAGTAGAACTAGGAAAAAAAGGTTAAAACTTTAAATTATTGGAAATATTAAGCAGTATTGTTTGTTTGTTTTGTATCGTAGGTAGTGCCTGTTCCTGGGGAGATGGAACATGCTGGAATCTACAGTTGTGTCTCCGTAAATGTCACAAATTACTCCTGTACTTCATGGTAAGCGTGTGTTTTGAGGTCTGGCCAGAGAGTATTGATCCTTCCAGAATTAAACCACACTCTTGGTAATGTGGGTCTGTGGGACCAAACCTGTGTCATCCTTCCTCTGCCAATTTCAGGGAATGGCCAACCTCGCTCTTTCAATCAAGGTAACTTTCGTCAAGGTAATTTCCAGAACTAACTGCTCCCTTATTTGTCTTGTCATGATGGCAGAATTAGAGGCAAATCTCCAGAAGAGGCTGATCGGTCCAACACTGTCCGGAGGATAACAACAGGAACACTCAGTGGGCTGGAAAACATCGTCTGCTCAGAAGGATTGAGTGAGTGGCATAATTTAACCTGGAGAAAGAGAGACTGAGGGGTGTAGCAGGCTTCAAGAGATATGAAGGAGGGAATAATCTGTGCTGTGGGTTCAATTCATATCCGTAATCTGTTCTCACCAAAGGGGAATCAGTTTGAATTGTAGCAAGGAAGATGTCAATTAAGAATAATTGGAGGTGAACTGCTTGGTGAGGTTGAGGGGATTCATCCCTTTTTCCTTTGGTGTTCCATTGTTTGGAAGCTGTTTCCTCATGCTGCCCCGCAGCAGAGGGTGTGAATGGGGCGTAGGGGGAGCGTAGAAGGTGGTGAGGTGGAGGGAATTTGGCCTCTTCTTCTCACCCCCCTTTCTGTTCCAGCAACCTCTTTAGCGGTGCCTGGGGCGATGTACAGTCTTGCTGCTGCTGTGCCAGGAGTCAGGACGGGGCTGATCCGGAGAGCCCTGCAGGATCCAGAGCATCAGCAGCGAGACGCGCAGGTGAGGGCAGGGGTGATTTTTTTAACCATTTGGAATCTCAGCCAAATGTTGACAGAATTGCAGGTGAGGCAGTGAAAGTGCTTCTGGCCGAAAGGAAACCTCCCAGTGCCAGAAACTCCCATCTGCGAGCAGCGGAGAGATGAGGACGTGTTAAAGTAGAAATTACAGAGGTCTCCTATAATGGAGCCTAAATCCAGGGCGCTCATATTCCTTCTGTTCTGGCACAGAGAGGCAGCACTTCATCCTGGATCGAGGGTGTGGGAGCACACGTGTGTGTCCACAGAAAGCCCAGGAGATCCCCGCTCCCTGGACCCCGGGGCAGCGCATCAGCATGGACTGGTCTGGAACTGAGCTCACTCCATGAAATCGTAGTCTCAAGGGGCAAGTTCTGTTCTTAATTAGTCCATCCCACCTTATTGACGTCAGTTGGTTCTGGCGCTTCCCTGGCTGGTGATGAGCTGCCATCCAAAGAATTGCAAAACAAGGGTTTCATTGCCAGTCACAATGCCATGAGAAATGACAGCTCCTCGGAGGACACCTTTCATGTTCTTGAACTGTATTACAGATGCAATTTTGATAATCTGATGAATAAATATTTTGGGTCGCGTTTAGTCTATTTCTAGCCCTTTCAGTGGGTGGGTGTTTGTTCCCACACTGCTGACTCGCGAGGGGCAAAAGAAATCAAGACAGACCTAATGATTTCAATTAAGCAGTTTATTTTTGTGCATCTTTTTAAAAAAAATCCATTAAATTTGCACTGAAATGTTTAAGGTTAATAGATTACCTCTGAACCCCGAGGAAATCAAGCTTCCTGTGCCTGCCTGTCATTTACTGGAGTGGTTACTCAGCTGTCAATATTTCTTCCTTTTTTTCAAGTCCCAGGCCTACTTGATCTTGTCCATTTGGCACTGCTGGAGGAATAACAAGTTTCTTCCCGTCATGCACCGTTCTGGGATACATCATGACAGAGAAATCTCAAAGCCCAGGTCAATTATAACAGAAGATGTGTAGCACCTCTGCCCCCACAGCGTCTTCTGGGGATCCGCTTGGCAAAATGATATAAAACTATTTGTGAAGACTTCCTGTGGTCTGGCGCTACCTCGAACTCAGTCGCCGGCCGAATGTAAGGAAATATGGGTAAGCACGAGCTCTCGCCTTCCCTCTTTTGCCAGAGTGTCAACTAGAGGGGGCCGGGGCCGGCACGTTCCTTACTGTACGGTAATTAGGTTTTAATTAGAATTCATTGACTACAGATGGATTCCTTCCATCCTCCCTCCTCCCGATGATGTTAATATTCCCCTGTCAGGTGCTGTGCGGCAGCGAGTTACACGAGGTAATCCTGTCGCTGGTTGTGACTTACATAAAGTAACCAAGTTAACCATTTGTCTTGGGTAAAATACGATCTGTGTCCTCCCTTCCTGCCACGGCGTCTGTCACCGCTGTGGTGATGGAGGGTTTGTTTACTCCCGTTCCTGCAGGAGGAAGTCTCATAGTTCATGTATCAAATTACCTTAACTGACTGGAGCCTTTTTATTCCAAATCCTGGACGGGGCTGTATTTTCAGTGTCGCTGATGGATTTTCAGGACTTCTAATTTTTACAAGTCTATAATCCGAATATCATTTATCCGAGCGTGCAGTTGTAAAACCTATGGTAATATCTGATCTCGTTATAAAAATCAGCACTTAAGGATGGAGTGGAGTAACTCAACCTGAAACTGACTGGGTATTTGCGCGATTTTGATAGAAATAAGAAAGAATTCCGTTTTTTTTTTTTTCTTTTTGCTGCAGGGCTTCTAAACACAATCTGACATGTGATGTATTTTTGAAGTCAAAGTTAATAATTCTCTTTACATAAAAAATAAATACCCCCTATTGAATACATGCTCTAAAATTAGAATTGCATATTTCCGAGTAATATACCTAAGAAAAATGATTTATTCTAATGCAATAATGGCATAGATTTACAAAGCTTGAGTGATACAATGTTTCTCGTTATGGTTGTAAAATATTTGTTGCCACTGTGGGATTTTCTAGATCATTATTTTAAAAAAGGAAAAACCCACTTTGACAGATGAACTGGGGCCATTCTGAGCAAATCACAGATACTTCATATAACAAGGCCTCCAAAGAGGGGAGCACAGACTTATTACTATGGCAACCCAGATCAAAACACTATTTTAGTGGAGAGTTTCCAGTTTTACAATGCAATGATGATTGTTTATAGTACCATTGAAACCAGATTCAGCAAAGGTTCAAGAAATGAGCTGACAAGAGGAAAATCATTATAGATAAACTGGGGATACTTGAATGACATATTGTGGAATCTGCTATTATTTGATCAAATGATAGAATGGTTACACAAAGACAGATAAATAACAGTAGATGATGCGGTCTGATGGGCCATATTTTGTTAGCTGTGTTATATTCTGTATCCGGAAGGTAATTATTTGGTTTGGTATTTGATTTAATAATAGAAATTACTTAACGTTGGGAGGAGAAAAAAAGCCCTATTAATTCTCCCTAATCATTTATAAGATTTAAATTGTACAAGTGCTTTCCTTCCCAAATCATTCAGTACCACCTCCATGAGAAGACGCATCGCCTGCGCCTGGTGTTCGGGCAGCACCTCTGGTGGGGTGCTCTTCTTTTGGAAGTGCCTCAGATGGCATTTGGGCTGGACAATACATGTTTAATCCCATGATGGCTTTGATATCAGCTAATCAGTGATTAAATTAAATTTTATCACGGTAAAGCTTAAAAACCTGAGCTCACCCGTTCCCGTTACGAGGGCGGTGTGGTTAAAGCCTCTGTTCCCACAGCACAGAGGAGCTCCTGGTGCCTTCTCTGGAGGCTGTAGGAGCAGCCCCTGTGCAGGCAGAGGAGGGGCAGAAAGGTTCTCGGTCTGAGAAGCAAAGTTGGAAAGAAGAAGAGAGGATGAAGACTGACCCCAGCAAATTCCCCATAGCTGGGAAGAGTCTGATGATCCCAGAGCACGCCCAGGCCCAGGTCTTCCCTCTGCAGGAAGAAGCTTGCTTTGATGCCTGGGGAGTTGGAACTGGATGGGCTTTAAGGTCCCTTCCATCCCAAACCATTCTGTGTTGCTCTCCGTGGGACAGCTCGGAACATGGCCGGGCCCCAGGACCACCTGAGACATGGTCTTACCTCTCCATCCCCAACCCAGCTGGGGATCCTCAAGGTGAAAGTGTCGGTGAGATCTGAGCAGTTTTATTCCCCAAAACAAAGAAGAGATTTACTTAGAGAAGCCTCTAAACATCGGGCTGGAAGTAGAAAGTGGATGCAGTGTTTTCAGAAGGGTGATTTACTGTGCAGTTTGGAAATTATTGTGGGTGGAGAGAATTTGGCTCTTCATGGAAGTCTGAAGTAAAATCTTGCCTTACATTTAGTATTTCAGATGATGCAGGGAGAGCATTTTCTGGGGTAGGCGCACTTGGACCAGAATACAAAACACATGCTTTAGTAAACTGCGAGGCTTTAAGTTGTTCAGATGACTCTTATCCAACAAATCATCATGAACTCGGCAGCGTTAGGGAGGTCACATTTTTACGCCGCTGATCCGCTGCTGAACAATCTTTTTTTAGGTATTAAGGACACTCAGGCTTTTTTCAATGCCAGATATCATGCCTCACCCATGAATTGCATTTTCCTGAGTTTATTGTGACCATTTCAAGGAAAATATAGCCACTCCATTAACATCTGAGACAGGAGCACCCTTCAAAAAACCCAGTCCAGCAGAGCAGTTGATGGTATTTATTGCTCTTCCCTAATGCACTTGTATTTTCTCTGCCATGGGAGGACCAGTCCGACATCACCATACAGGTACCAGAAGTGTGTTCCTTGTCTCAGCTCCTTGTGTGTGACACTGGCACGTATTTAATCATGGAGCAATTAGAATCTAAAAGACTTCCCCAAATGCAGATTGAGTCCCCATATAAGGACGCAGCGCGTGTTTTCCACTGGCTCCAGGATGTCCGTACACTCTTGCCTTTTTCACTTAACCTCACAAACATCTGTCTTCAGCCAAGAAACAGCAACAAAGATGTCAACATCTGTTCTGTTCAGCCAAGTACAGCACTGATGTTAAAGTTTTCTGAGATCACTGATGTCCTACATTATTAATCAAGGGCCTCAGAAATAATTCTTCAGCTGACAGACTATTTATGAAAGAATTCTTCTGCTGGCAGACTGTTTCTGAAGTATTTCTCCTGTCTTCAAAGCGTGGTCAGTGTCCAGTTGTGTGGCGTGGAGCACGGATGAAGGCTACTGGGCTGAGGTGTGTCGGCTGAGGACTGTGCTATTCACTTGGAGGGCATAAGAAGCATCTGACAGAAATGGCCAAGGTAACTGCAGATTCCTCTTTGCCCCTTGTTCTTGGCATGATTACATTTGTTCTGGACTGTCTCCATTTAACATGAGTTTCCAGGAGCTCATGTAATGATAATGGTAAAGAGCATTTTTTCCCTTTATTCACCTTTGCTCACCAGTATTTACTTGTGTTTCTTGAGCTCACCTGATTGCCCTGTGTGGTAGATGTCCTGCATCACCAGTGGTAGGCAACGTCTGAAGGACGTGGTCACTTCTGTCTTGGTGGTGTTTCTCACACCTCTGCTCTACAGAGGTTATGGGTTATACCGAGGTTAGGGACAGCAGAGAGACGGCTTCTGTCTTTCTGAGATACTTCTTGGTGGCTGAGATAACCGAGAGAGTAGAGCTACCCAGATACCTGTCTTCTCATTTAATACAATTATGTCCACCAGCACAGACTTTTTTTCACCGTAGTCGCTGCTCAGTTTGACACCTCCGTACTCTCGGTCTTCAACCTCCTTAGCAGATCACTGTGGCCTCTGTTGGGTGTGAGATGGTAAAAATGACCTGAGCCTGAATTTTTCCAAAGCAGTTTAAAAAAAAAAAAGAAAATGTGACAAGAGCTCATCATTTCAACATTAAATAGATACAATATTCAAGGAAAAAATATCATCCAATATGCTAGTGATGACCATTGCATAAAACTCCTCGTAGGATGGGCAAAGAAGCAATATGGAAATGTTGGATATGAAAATAGAAGTAGTGGCTGCCCCACCCCCGGAGGTGCTCCAGGCCAGGTTGGATGGGGCTCGGAGCCCCTGATCCAGTGGGAGGTGTCCCTGCCCATGGCAGGGGTGGAGCTGGATGGGCTTTGAGGTCCCTTCCAACCCAAACCATTCTATGATTCTATGAAAATAAGTGTATGAGAGGAAAACGGAACAACCCCACAGCTCAGAAATTCGCTGTTCCCCTCTTGGTCATTTTTCTCAGCTCTGTCTCAACAACCAGTAGCAGTCAGAATGTCTTTAGCGTTTCATCTCCAGCCTACAGAGCAAGTAAGACCTTTGTTTAACAGCAGCTTCCAGATACAAAATCACTCATAAATAGGAAATGCAAAACAGCTCCTAAAGTTCAGAGAGCTGCCAAGGGAAGACGCCTCCGCGAGGCACAGCCGTGGCTGTGGGGCAGGCTGTCTCCAAGGAAGGGCAGCACACAGCCAGGCTTGTGTGGGTCCCTGCTCTCCAGCACTCACATGTGGTCAGAAATACTATAATTGCATTACCTGATGCCCTCTGTGCTTGGAGGGCAGCACAGCGTTAGTCCCACCCTGCCCATCCCCTCCATCCATCTCAGCTTTGTGTAGGTTCTCCACCCAGCTCTGTGCTGGTGTTGTCAACAAGCGCTGTCAGGTTAAAGAGTGGATGCCTTCCCTCCCCGAGTGAGCCAAAGGATTCAGTGCCACAGGAATGTGTTTAATCCTGGGTAACCACCCACCTTTCCCAAGTGGGTTTTTACGGCTGGGGCAGCCTCCCCTGGTGCACTGACCAGCAGGAGCTGGGATTAAGTCACACGCTCCCTGATTTCCATCCAAAATTTTCCACTCAGCAGTGACAAAATCTTATGTAGTTTTCACTAAACTCTCCTCCAATTTCCCACTGACTTTTAGTATGTGCGGATAATTCCGAATAAAGCCCCTTGTCACAGTAATATGTAGTCTAGCGTAGCACGGAGGAGCTGTTTCACCATGTAAAAGCCATATTGCCAGGCTGTATTACGCTTTACCTGTCACCATGCCAAGAAACATTTAGCAAGGAAGGAAAACAAGGAGAGTGCATGTGTTGCCAGCTACTCAATAGAGGCCTTTTACTATTAAACTGTGGAAAGGTGCTGCAGTTTAAATGCACCCTGGTTTTCTTCTGTTACCGGTAGCAAAAAGCTGAAAGGTTTTGCGCTGTTGACCTACTATTCAGAGACGCTAATTCGGACCTGGACTATCTCACTAGGTCTTTATGGTTCACTGGTCTTTTCTGAGCCTCAAGAGGGTTTGTTTTTTTTTTGTTTGTTTGTTTTCAAAAGGTTTATACCACCCCTGAAAGTGGGGTTTTGGCTGAGCGGCCAGTTTGGGTTTCTGTAAGAAAGGGGCGCCCCTGTTGCCTGGGCAAGGCTTGCGAAAACCAGGCACAGCCTCTTAGGTCTTGCCATCGTAATGCCGTTGTCACCCCGACAGCCCCAAGCCCTGAGGTTCCTCCTGGTGCTTCCCATGCTTTTGACCAGCACTAACCCTCCCCAGCTCAGAACTGCGGGGAAACAAAGGGTGATGGAACTCTTTCCTTCTGGGGGATGCCCGACAGTGTCACCCTTCAGCTGGGCTTCCCGCTGCGGGGGCTGTCTGTGCGGTGAAGCGCTCGTGTGGTGACAGCCATGGAGCTGGGGCTGGAGGACACGTCCTCCCTTTAGGTAAGTGGAAAAAACAGCAGGCTGCAGCGTACATCGTCCTGGCATCTGGGAAACGGAACTTTGTCCTCCTTTCTAGAACGTCGAGTGGCTTCGGTGGGAAGGATCAGATACGTGTGCAGAAGGGCAGGGGGCTGCCTTCGAGTCCCTGCAGGCGGAGGAGGGAACAGACCCACAAGTCCTGCCTTGCAGCAAGAAGATCTGCTCTAAAACACCACCAAAAAGAAGTCTTAGTAAGTAGCTGCGTGGTTGAGCTGTGGCATTATGGGCGTTGTTAGTTTGTACGACTCGATGCTTTTATTGCTTTCATTGTTTGGGGTCTGTGTGGGTCGCTCTGGCTGCTGTTGGAGCACATCCTCTTACGGTGCACTTTGGGAGTGGAAATTCAGATCGTGAATGCAGGACAGTGAAAGAGCAGCTTGTGGAGAGGGCTCTGCCAGGCTTTGTCCTCCTGAAGCGTGGAGCTGTGAGCCTCACCTCAAATATCCTGGTGTCTGATTCAAGTGCTGCGCTGAAACCCGGAGAGACAATGGTTGTTGCAAGTGAGGTTGATGAGCTTTGTGTGACAGCCTTGTTCTAACGTGATCCACTGCGATCAGGTGCGTTATCCTGTCACTCGAGCACGTGTCAGTGTAATACGGTCTGAATCCGGGGCACGAGGGGATAGAGGTGCCCTGCATTTACAGTTGTTTCCGTGTAGGAACCTTGAGCTATAGGGAGGAAAACCTGAGCTAGGCAAGGTATTATACTCCGAGCGAGACCCCGTGAGGACCTTATAGTGATTAAAACGTGGGTGAACATTGCAAAGCATGGCTACACAGCAGTTCTGGGCCTCTCTGCAGAGGCTTCGTTGGGGATCAGGGGAGAACGAGGCTGCTCTGAACCGTCTGAGCTCCGAGGGAAGATGGCAGGGCTGGTGCTGATGGCTGTACCTGGGCTCTCCCTTCTCCTGGGCCTGCAAAGACGCCTCAAGCCACACATTTGGCTGATCCTTCCTTTCTCTTTAAGTGCTTTGAAAAGACTATTTCAGAGTGGAGACAAAAGCAACCAATAAATGCAATCAGCAGGTCCATCTCCCCTTCCTTCCCCAGATGACGCTGTCTCACAGACTCCAGCAGTCATTTTATTGGTACCCTCCTGACTGGCCTCCAAGTCTCCCCACCTGGTGCTCCAATGCTAATTGGTACAATTAGCCTCTCCCTCCCTGGGCTAATTGCTGAAGACTGTCTCACCAGCCTCATGGGGACCAGAGGGCACTTGCACAGGAGGGAGGGTTGCAACCATAGAGACACTAAGGGGTAGATGGGGAGCTGGGCTGGGCTGGCTCGGGTTGCTGCTCTCTGTTCCTTTCATGTTCACTCACAAAAAGCACCTAACTCTTCCTCTGAACAACAAATTCCATTTCTCTGGAACATACTACCAGTAAAGGAACAGGGCCCTTCAGCGCCACGGAGCCACTCGTAGGAGCCGCAGGGCCCTTTGTGGTGTTCAAGCACTTGGGTTCCTAATGTGTGCAAGGTAAAACTCCTTTGCTGTCTGCCCAAGGTCTTTGTAAGACACGTTTTCTGCAAGCACCTGTCTGGAGAGTATTGCTGAAGGTTGCTCAGGGGCTTGTGGCAGGAGAGAAGTTAATATCCCGGTTGTTCAAAAGGAGCTGGGAACAAAAGCTCTATTGGCTCTTCAAAAGAGTGGTGTGAGCTCTATACAAAAACTACTGCTCTTGGAACTGCTCCCTGTTTGTTACGGATACAATTATTTGTGACTGTTTGAAATGGCTTCAGATGGCAAGTTGTCCTCTGTTGTCCTCAGCCTTGGCGAGAAGAAGCTGATTAGAATTAAAGAATAGATTTATAAAGGAAAATATTGAAACTCTCTGTTCATACTGACGGTATTTAATAGGACCGTTGCTTTTCTGAAAGTACGTTAATTAGATGTATGAATATAAATAAACATAAAGGCTGTAAATAAATACCCTTCTCATCACCTGGCATTAATGTAAGCAGGATGAGTATCGGATAGCTGGCTGAAAGAGGGGAGATGGAGATGAGAGCATAGTGAGAAATGTTTTGCTGTGAGGGTGGGGAGGCCCTGGCCCGGGGTGCCCAGAGCAGTGGTGGCTGCCCCATCCCTGGAGGGGTTCCAGGCCAGGTTGGATGGGGTTTGGAGCCCCTGATCCAGTGGGAGGTGTCCCTGCCCATGGCAGGGGGTGGGACTGGATGGGCTCTGAGGTCTCTTCCAACCCAACCCATTCTATCAAGCTGTGACCACCAGACCTGACATGTGCAGCATCCACAGCTCTAGCAGAGACTCAGGGTTGTGATCTGACCCCCTGGAACTTGGGCCGGGGAAGCTGTGGCGCTGATGTGTGTGTCACTGTGTGCTTCACTTGCATAGAGACAGTTGTTGGGATCTTCTGGGACACAGCGAGCTGCCTCCAAACAGTGCTCATCGCACGCGTGGGTGCAAGGCGGCAATACACAAGCAGGCTCGCCGGCTCAGTTATTTTCTCTCCAGTGTAACGTCTATGTAGTGAAATGTCAGAGTCCAGATTTAAAGGCAGTTCTGTGGCCAGGATAGGGGAAGAAGAAGAGGCGTAGGTAACAACCATCTTCTTATGGACAAATCATGTGTTAGCTAACCTGAAACGGGTGGGTGAGGACTGAGGGGTTGTGCTCAGGGATATGACTTTCTGAATACGTGGGTCCAGGCGAGGGCTGGGGAGCTCTCCGTGTGCATGTAGCTCTTGCCGTGTTGACGAGTGAACCCAGCTGAGCAGAAGAACAAAGTCAGCTTAGTGGAAGATCAAGCTAAACCCAAGTGGCACCAGAGCTGGTGTCATATACTCAAAGAGATTTGCCTGCGTGGAAATGATTTTGCGTTGGATTGACCTACGGAATAACACCCTGCCCCACGGCTTAGCCAGGGAATGGGAGGAGTAGGGGGGGAGTCCCTGACAGCCTGAACTTGTCAGCCTGGAGATGAAACCTCTGTAGGCGATACCGTGCAGGGCTGTAAATAGGTACTCTGTCATTGTGTAGGTGCTCAGTGTGTCACTTGGCAGGCAAACGGAGAGCTGTTCAGGGCAGAAACAGTGGGTTTCTTGGTTTAAATTCTCCAAAACTCCTGCTAAATGAGAACTTGTTGTATTCAGGTAGGAAAAGCTATGGGAATTCCTCAGAAGAGAGGTCACTGCGAAGTTGATTTTATGGGCTGACTCCGAAGGAAAGAAAAACTGTGGGTGAGGGCAGCAGGAAGGTGTTTGCTGTTGTTTAGACCACATATGTGAAAGGGCAGAAGCCAAGCCTCTGTCAAGCCTGCTACGTGGCTGGTGTGTTCCAAGAGCTATTGCATTTCCCTAATGAAATGACCTCTTTGAGATGAGGCAGAGTTTATTTCCAGCTATGCAATGTCTTGCACTGGCCCAGCTTCTTCAGCCATCAGGTTTGAGCTTGGTTTTTCCAAGCTGTGTTCCTGTTGCAAAGCTATTCATACATCCAGACATGGGGACGTGCATCAGGACGTGGTGTGTGGATAGACAGTGACGCTTAGCAAACACCCAGCAGACCAGGAAAACATCTGCCAGGAACAAAGGTTTAAGGAACTATTCTTATCTCATGAAGGAGATGGATGGATGGTGCCGGGCACTTTGCTGGCTTCTCTGTGAACTTGACACTGTGCTGCGTGCGTGGGGAAGACTGTGCGGTGAGGAGGGCAGAGGTTGGCGCAAACAACCTGGAGCAAGAGGGAGGTAGGTTAGGCCACTGAAGCACTCAATGCCCTTGAGTAAGTGGCTTGACTCGCTCGTTGCATAGGGTGACCTTGGGCAAGGCTCTTAAATTCCTTTTCCTCAGTCAGCCCAGCTGGCAAATTTGTTTGGGGGTAAAGAAACACCGAAATGACATTGAAAAGCAAGCTGTGCCCTGCATTGCCCTTTCCAGGGTAAACAAATCATACCCCAGCATCCCCCCCAATCCGCCGTCGGGGGTTCTCAGCGTGTCCTTTGCAGAGACCTGTGGAAAAGCCTGGATGCAATGTGAACCACACAAATGGTACGGTTGCACATTCAGCTGTAGTGCAGTGTTTACTCATCTCTCAAAACGTGTGTACAGTACTGATCACTGCATTATCTGTGTGCTTTCTGCTAATTAGCAATGCAAATATAGAAAGATTCTTCTCCTGCCCCCCTTTTCCATAAGCAGCCAAAAATGCATTACTTGTGTTCCTCTGTTACCTTTTCCGTGATAAAAAGAAAAGACGCCAGACACAATAAAGCGGTGTGTTCGGCATCTGGTGGAATGATAATATTATAAGTGTGAAAGATGGTTTTCATGAAAAAGGACTGTTTTATTCATTGGCTAACAGAAAGCATTAGTTTTACAGTTCAGGGTAGAAACTGCCATAATTCTGGTTGTATTGTTTCTTCTGGCAGGGAATAAACTCTCTCTCTTTTTATACCTAGAGGTGAGTTTTTTACTCTTTCTCTTTGAATTACACTGGTGGTCATCAGAGTGGTGGTGGAACAAGAGTGTGATGTTGCTGGAGTACTTCAGATGTAGTTGCTCAAAGCACTGCCACTATAATTCAAAGTGAAGAGAGTAAAACTTGCAGCAGGCGCTCCAAAACGGAGGACACCGAGGTCTTTGTTTACTGTCCTCGTCCTCCTTCCCTTTGGGCAAGAGCCAGTGTCTGACATGTACGTTGCTCAGTGCATGGAGCTACCCAGCCAGTTACGCTCTGCTGCAGCACGCAGGAGGAGCAAGGAGGAGAAGACCGGGCCAGAACAGATGCCCGAGGGCCACCTGGGGGCACACAGAGTCACCGACCAGTGCAGGGTGCAGGGACCGTCCCCTGCTAACAATAGCTCTCGCCAACTCCAACGCTCTGATCTAGGGAGTAAAACAGATCCGACGGCAGCTGGTGTAGATGAGGAGCTGAACAGCAGTAGTCAGTGGTGCTTCACTGCCAAAAAGCCAGTTGGGGTGCAAAGCGTTTGTTTCCATGCTTTTTTCACCCCTAACCTCAAGTTTTGCACCTTCTGCAAAATATTTAAGCAGCTTTCTCCTTTTATAGACTTCACCGTAAGTCACACCGTTGTTCTATGCCTGTATTCCCATAGGATGGGTGTTTATCTGTGGTGGGTCCTGGTCAAAATCAGAGCTATCAAAGTCCAAAGTCTTTGAGACGTTGGAGCATTTGGAGGCTGGCATTTGCACCTTTGTGTTTGTTTCTAGAAAAGATTGTTTGGAGAGTCATACTATTTGTTGGGACCATTCCCAAATCCATCGTTATTCCAGAAAATGACTCAATCCTTTTTCTTTATCCACCAGATAAAGTGTGAACATTCTCCTCGTGGAGCTGACTGAGTGCACTTGTCGCAGGTGTCTCCCAACGTGTCAAAACAGTGAGCTGCCCATGCACAGAGCTCTTTTGAGCTGGTGAGCCCAGAACCCCCTCCTACTGATTTTCCTGCAGTGAAACCAGCTCCGATCGTTGGCCTCGGCCGTCTTGTGGAGTGGAGGTAGGAAAAGTGTTCCTTTACCTTGTGCTTCACGTGAGCAGTGAGCACCACCGGTTCTGTCCTCGGTGGTTCCTCCATGGGTGAGTCTGTTCCTGACCTGGGAGCGTTACCTCTCTGGACACACATCGACGTCGTGGCCCTTGGCAGCGTATGGTTGCCAGCGGGTCTGTGATAGCAGGGGGTGCACCCACACAATGTTCTGCCAGTCGCACCTTCCTCTTGGCTTTTTCAAAAGGCACGTTTTAAGGGGAGGAAAAAACCCAACTTTTCTTTAAGGCTTACCTGAATCTTTCTGTAATTTACGGCAGCCCCTCAACACTGGAAGAAATTGCATCACATCCACTTGACAAAAAAACAACCTAGTGGGAAGAGTGAGATTAGACATAAACTTGCAAGCTCTGTTTATAACGTGGAGCGACAATACATGAACGCGCTGTTCTGCTGCTGCTGCTGCTCGCGAGAAAGAATGAGGGTGAAACGAGTGAGAGAGCCACAGTTAAATTACTCACTATTAGCCCCTACAGTGTGCTTCCAACCTGCACTGATATATATGTACAGAAAGAGAGAGAATGTCACAGTTAAATTTTTTTTACTAGTATAATGAGGAAAGAGACCAACAGAAGAAGTTCCCTTGGCTAATTTTCTAGCCAGCAGCCGCTGCAATGTTCCCACTAGGAGAGACTGAAGAAGTGAGAGAGAGATATAATAAATAATGACTGGCTCTGCTGGTAAGGAGAAATTATCACTGTGCTTGGGGGATCTAAGTATGTGCTCACCCAAGATACGGGCAGGGGGAGGGGGCCAGGAGCGCTCTGCCGGCTCTGGAGGAGAACATTCAGTGATGGCTGAATTAAAACGGCTTTCAGCTAGTGCTTTGTCTGCTAAGCTGGGGCGGGAAAGGCTGGACGGAGCGGTTCTGGATGAGATGCAGGAAAAGATGTCAAAGGAGTTTCCAATCTAAGCTTTGGGTTTAAATCTGCTCCCTAAAATGGAAGTGTAAAGCGCAGGTGGTTGCATCAGGGCTCAAGGGTGTGAACTCCCACCAAACCCAACACAGGAAGGACATGGAGCTGTTGGAGCAGGTCCAGAGGAGTCGACAGAGATGATCCAAGGGCTGGAGCACCTCCTGTACGAGGACAGGCTGAGAGAGTTGGGGTTGTTCAGCCTGGAGAAGAGAAGGCAGCGGGGAGACCTTAGAGCAGCTTCCAGTGCTGAAAGGGGCTCCAGGAAAGCTGGGGAGGGGCTCTGGATCAGGGAGGGCAGGGAGAGGACAAGGAGGAATGGTTTTCAGCTGAAAGAGGGGAGATTGAGGTGAGACCTGAGGCAGAAATGTTTTGCTGTGAGGGTGGGGAGGCCCTGGCCCAGGGTGCCCAGAGCAGTGGTGGCTGCCCCATCCCTGGAGGGGTTCCAGGCCAGGTTGGATGGGGCTTGGAGCCCCTGATCCAGTGGGAGGTGTCCCTGCCCATGGCAGGGGGTGGGACTGGATGGGCTTTGAGGTCTCTTCCAACCCAACCCATCCTGCAAGCTGTTCTTGTGGGAAATAACACTGAAATGGGGGCTGTAGTGTCTCCTCAGACATAAAAATTAGCTCCATATTTTGAAATGTGGAAGGATTTTTTTCTTTGGCATGGCTTAAAAGGGAGAGCAAGCGAAGATAAAGTCACAGCAGCCCAGCTGAGCGCTGTGTGCGTGTGTGTGTGTTTCTATTCCGAGCCCTGCCTTGCGACGCGCTGCTTGCCCCTGCAGGCAGGCAGAGTCCTGAGAAACAGAAAGGTGCAGCTCGGAGAAAAGGTCTCCTCAGGAAAGGAGAGGAGTGTTACGGCTTTGCTAAACACGAGTTATTAGGCTTGGTGCAGGGCAGCCGGGCAAGACACGCTGGGCTGTGATGCAGGAGATGTCAGTTCAGATGGTCAAATGGTTCTGCCTACCCTTAGGTTCTATTAATTAAACTGCATGGAAAAAGTCATAGGAGTTGTGTTTGCTAAAATCTCTTGACCTTCAATGGAGAAAGAGTGCGATCAGCTATCCTTGTGAGATTTGTGTTGTTTTAGTGCTAACAGGTCTCCTTAGCTCGGAGAATTTTGGACCTGAATGAGATTCCTGTCTCGGGCTGGAATGGCTGAGACCAGTTTGAATCCCGTAGCTAAACAGGGGCTCCTTTCCCATTCCCCAAAATAGCACATCGCTCTCTACACTCTGCCTGTTTCATGTACAGAAGTGTATAATCTGGCATTTAGTATGATTTACTTGATTTCAATGAAAGCAGCTTTCGTATAAAGAGTTGAACACTGCTTCTTAGACCACATTCTCGCAAAAGGAAAGCAGCACCCTTTTTTTTTTTTTTGTGCTCCAGCATCATGAAAATTTGCATGGTGAGATGCATTTCTCACCACATGCCGGCTGCAAATTGTATTTGAAATGGGAAGTATCAATTAAATGAGCCTCTCTGAACTGCCTGGTGACAGCTGCCGTGCTGCTGAACGCCGGTGACACTTGCAATATCAACAGATTTTGGCTGGAGATGATAAAACACTTTCTGGCCATTTAAATACTGGTTTAACAAGCAGTTGAAGATCATAATTTCAATCGTTAAGACAGAAATGGTCACTGCAAAAGTCTTTTCTCCATGAGCATGTAGACCGGTGCTGGGTTTGGTCAATAGTGTCAAAGCCCGGTGGAAGCTGATGGAGAAGTCGAGTGACATCGGTGCCCTGGGTCGATGGGAGGCTGTTCTGGCTGCTCAGGGATGAAACCTCCACCTCGAGCAATCCAGGAATGATTTGAGGGGCTGAAGACTGAAGGGGATTCCCCTGGAGAACCCCTCGGCGGGTCTGGCCAGGAGGTTGCCCTGGGCGTGGGGACAGTGCTGTTGCCACCAGCTCAGCCCCAGCACAACAGGCGTCAGGAGGCAAGGCTGGGCCTGCAGAGAACGTGGATGTCTTTGAAAGCTGAGCCAGTTTTCTTTACAAAAACCCCATTTGCTTAAGCCAATTTTTCTCTCAAATGGCAGGTTTGGGTGAAGCTGCCTCATTTTCTGAGTTGCAGCTCTTGGGCTGAAGTGCAAGCCCACAGACACGCCGGGGAGAGAATTCCTCTGGGAGCCTTGGTGTCGCTTGGAGCTGCTGTGCAGCAAGGGGCTTGCCCTGTGGCTCTCCTTTTTTCCCTAAGATTATAAAATCTTCTATTTATTCCAAATGAAAAGATTCAAATTTTGGTTTAATTCTTTCAAATCCCCTGAAAGCAGGTAGAAGCATCCTGGTTCCCAGAGAAACTGCAGCCACAGCGAGGGGAAGATGGTGTTGGAGCGGATGGTACGTGGAAAAATAAGTGATGTCGCAAACCCCAAATTCCTCCTCTAACAGCTGAACCATTACTTTAATGCCCCGATTTCTCTACCACGAACTTCTGTTTTCCACACCCGCCTTTGCCATCCTTGCCTGGCAGAGCCCCGCGCACGCGTGAGGCAGTGTCGGCTGTGCCCGTGTGCCACACACAGCGCGGGCACTCGGCTTCCGCAGCGTGACCTGGGCTTTGCTTTTATGAACAGCAGCTGCTCTGCATGTTTAATACGAGCTCGGTGCCAAATCCTGTCTAGTCTATGGTACTTAGGTTAACAACATAAACTAGACCCTGGGAAATACAGCTATTGTAATCTTTTCATTATTTATCCATTTTAATGTCTCTCTATTAGGAGACGATGTATAATTTATTTTTTATTTCTGCAATGAATAATATAACTAAGATCTCCCTCTGTTTTTTTATTTGAAATGCTGCTTTAAAGCACTCTGCTGGATAACACAGGCTATATTTTCCTTTATTTTTAGAGTAAAAGTGAAAATAACACGCTAAGCTTTTGTAGGGGAATGCATCTTAGAATGCCCCTAATGCAGCGGCGTGCCTGGCGCTCCAGAGACTCGAGATGCACACCGAGACCTTGGAGCTGTAGGGCCCAGCACCAAAGCCCTCAATGCTCTTGATCAATGGTTGGATTTCTGTGCTTTTAAGATCCTGCTTTAAACTTCTCCTCCTCTTCGATCCTATCCAGACTGTACCCCTTAAAACTGTTGTTGCTGTCACCAGAGCCGTTCATTTAAATGACATCTGGGCACAGACCTTAACGCTGCAGCCTGGAAGAGGCAAAATCCCAGCTGGGGATGGGCTGAGGAAGAGGTGTTCTGGTCAGGGAAATGTCATCCAGGAGCCATGGCTCCCTCAGGAGCCTTGAGCCCCTACCTCGAGCTCCCCAAAACGGCCGGTGTTTAAGGGTTTGTTCCCCAGCGAGGGTAGAAGGGCCTGGATGCAGACGGCCTTCACAACAAAACCTCCTCTTCAAAGGTGCCAGTTGATATTAATAATATTAATAATCCAAGTCCCAGGGTCTCCTAAAACAAAATTCCCAAATGATTTTGTGGAATGATGGATGAAAATGAAGAGCGCTGCATCCCATCAGATTGTTTCTATGAGGGAAGCGGGCTGAGGGGCAGCACAGAGAGGCAAGGGCAGGAGGACATCGCCCGCGGCTCAGTCCTGGGAGAGGTACCCCTCGAGCAGCTCCTTCCGAGCTCAGCTCTGCTTCCAGGGGCCCCTCAGCTTCCCACAAGGGGTGCAAGCAGAGAGTCTGCTCCAGACCTTGTCCTGGAGCTTTTTAGTGGTTCCCATCACTCCCACAGATATTTATCCCTCTGGAGAAACGGAGCTGAGGAAAAGAAATAGAGCAATTCTGGTCCTGTGGGATTTATTGAGTGAATGAAAGGACCGGTGCGCCTATTAAATATCGGCCTTGTTGGTCTGGATACACCCGACTGCCAACTTAATTTGGTGTACGGTAAGGTTTGCTCCCTGCCTTTCAAAATTCCCTGCATGACCATGAAGAACCGGTGTTGGGCCAGGGTAATTCAGGATGCAAATCCTTCTGGAGGTGCTGGTTGGAGCCCTCTGCGGGCTCCCCGGCGGCCTCCCTCCCCCGCAGCCCGTGGCAGCGGCATCTCCAGTAATGGAGAACAGCTGTAGAGTTTAACCAAGAGGTTTGGACACCCTCCCCACTCCCTGCCTGGCGGAGGGGAAGACGTTGTGCCGTGGATGCGGGGCCCTCGGGTGGTTTTAAATGAGCTGAAGATTCCACTTCTGCGTGAAGTTTGGCTGCAAGAACAATGTGGTAAAACACACATTACCACTTCCCTACATTATAGTTAATCACTATTTTGTAGAATAGTTAAAGTGCCATCCCCTCCCAGAGAATAATTACTGCTATTTAATTGTATTTATAATTTAGTATACACCTGAAAAATATGCTATAAAATATCAGGGGGGTTCCCTTTAATACTGGTGTTCCATTTACAAACTGTCACATTTATAATGCGTCTTTAATCTTCTGTGGTCTGCTAGAATTTTATATTAAAGTCTGCTTTGTGCTTTAAATATTAAAGATTCTGCAGTACTTCAAAAGGTGATAATGCCTGATGCTCTGGTGGTGCTTAAATCTCAACAGCTAAATATATTGAGGAATGTTCGGTGGCCCTGGCTTAATTAAACATGTATGTGTATTTTCAAATGCAATCTTTTTCTGCTTGTTAGGTTTTTGACAAACCTCCAAACAGGTCCAGGTGGAACAAAGCATGTAAACAAGCTTGTGAATGCAAGCTTAAAACACTCAAATTAGCACCTTCTTACAATTAATATGCAAACCCTGGGATCGCTGTTATTGATAATGCCATTTAATATTATTTGCAGCTGAGCCTTATATTCTAGCCTGTTCATTTTTCTAAACCGTGTCCACTTTAATTATGTGAAAACGCACTTTTAGAGCCCAGACATCCAATGAGACCCTGTTTGCTAAGAGAAACTTATTCCACCCCGTGTAACATGGTATAAATTACATGGCTGTGAGAGCGTTTCGGCGCGCCGTTTGCTTTGCGGTGTTTAATGGTCTAATTTAGCACATACGGCTAAATCTGGAACCATCGGGGTATGCACAAAGGTTAACATGCTGTCTTTTTATTGTTTTCATTCCTTGTTCTCTGCCCCCCATGGGTTAATAAATTCACTTATTGCATCTCTAGACTGGGTTGCCAGGGCTGTGGGGGAGGCAAACTCTCTCTGAACAGGCGTAGGAGCCACCGATGGGGCTCTGCTCAGAGCCAGGGCAGGATGCGTCCCTCTAGGCACCCTCCTACCAAGTGACACTTTTATTAGGGTGGGCTTTTTGTATGCAAGTAAATCTGCTCTGTCTGTGGTATCTGGGCAGCCTGATCCGGTGGGAGGTGTCCGTGCCCGTGGCAGGGGGTTGGAATTGGGTGATCTTTAAGGTCCCTTCCAACCCAAACTATTCTGTGATTCTGTGGTCTGCTCTTGCAGGTCTCTACTGACAGAAGAATGTTTCAGAATGGGTTTGTTCTTTGCAAAACAACAGGAGGGCAAAGCCGGGCGGCCCCCAAGCCTGCAGAGACCGTGCCCCGCGGCGAGGCCACCCCTCCGCTCAGTTGCAGTCGATCATCCAACTGCTCTGCCCTGGTAGAGCAATCGGCGCAGGCACCGGTGAGATTCGGGGCTCCTACCTTCGAATGAGTCCGTATCCCTGTCATTTCTCTTTAAATTTGACATTTTAAACTGTCAGTTTGCTGTTAAATTCAAGTGCTTTGGACGTGCTGCGTAGTTTTTAAAAAGACCAAACATATGAACACAAATGTCTTGATGCGTGTTCGTATGATACAATCCAGATATCAACAAACCCAACAGCCCGGCGTGTGTGGGAGCGTTGCCTTCCCGTTCTTCATAACCAGAGCTTGGCCATAGTTTGAACGGAAAAGAAATATTCCATACGTGGAGAGATATGGGGAATTATTCCATTTGTTTTAGTGCAAACCCACAGCAATTGTCCGAATGCATTTGCAATATGATGAAAATCTCTCGGAATGCACCCGAGAAATGGTCTTTTATTCTGCTGTAATAGGTGAGGTGATGGCAGAAGCTGGGGAAGCTGAAATGGAGCTGCTGCGGTTTTCCAGGTGAGGCAACGTTAGCAGGGAATGACAAGCAGGCTGTGGTTATTATAAAACCCAGGGCAAAGCAGCAAGCGAGCGCAGCGATAGACAAATCTAAATTAACCATAGCAAGGGTGGGGTGGCATTTGAATGTAAACTTACCCCGCTGAAGGGAATATCGTAATAATATTGTGAGGTAGGAGAAATACCAGTCATCAGACGTGACTAACAAAGTGTTTGCTGTAGAAAATACATAGGTGAGCTTTAATACTGCAGCTGCCAATTCTGACAGCAACGAACTTTCTGTTTTAGCAACACCTTAAAAGCCTAATGATTGCTTTTCACAAACATAGGACTGCTACAATTTGAAATCTGTTGAATCTCGCCCCCCCCATCTTCTCTCGCATTTTAATATCCTCCTGTTCAGACAGAAGGGGACTGGTTAGCTACTCATCGTTAAGTCCTCAGGAGTAAAAAATGTTGCTTTCCCTGTTGGCTTCAGCGTGTTTTCTCAGTCTGTAACCACCACCTGTAATTAAAATGTCGTCCTAACAGCGCAGAGGTGCCAAGAGTAAAGCAGTCAGCTCACCTCCGGAGCCGTGCACTTCACGGAGCTCCACAGCCCCTCGGAAATGGAAGCTCGGAGAAACTGTCTCTGTGATCTTTAATGGATTTTTAAAGATGACAAGAAAGGAAATGGGAAACTAAAGGCATGGAAGACATAAATTCCCTAAAGGTGCATTCTGAAGTAAATCAGAGCAACTGAAAAAGTGAACTCTGGGAGCCCTGGGATATCTCCCAGGTTTTTCCGCCGGACACTTACGGTTTGTCGGGTCCCTGAACACTCCTGCTCTGGGCATGCTTTGACACAGTGAGTCACAGAAAGATGAACAACATCACCTGAAGTGCTGTTTGAGGGGCAGAAAATTGCTCCCATTGCACACCGTGCTGCCTTTCCTCTAACTCACATGACTTATTACAACCTTCCCATTATAAAAGAAGTGCCATTTAGGTGTGTTAACTTCTCCGGCTGCAATAGGCGTGCTTCCCTCCTTGTTTCCACAACAGCTAAATGCAGTCAGAGGGAGAGGCAAAGATCAGGTTTTATAAAATCAAACTCAGGTGGTTCTTGGGGCTACGGCTGCGCCAAAGCCAAACAACAATAGGTGAGCGCAAGGAGCTTAAAACAGCTCAGTGTTCCCCAATATGTGTTATTTAGAGACGTCTGTTTCTATAAACAAGTAGGAAAAAAAAAACCCTCAGTTTTCCTTCCGAAGAGATCTGACTGCAGTTGTGCTTTGTAGTTCTCGGTGAATAACACAGGCTGGGGCTGAACGTGGTGCAACTCTCTGAAAGGGAAAAAGACTTCATTTTGAAGCAGTTTCGCTTGTTTGTTCAATTTCTGACATCATATAACGTGTGTTCATTGAGTGAAACAGGATTTAGATGTAGGGTTTCCAGGCAAAATTACAATGTTAATCTCATGTCTCAATAATGAAAATATTACAGCACAATTGTTTGAGTGGTAAATATTTGAGTGGGAAGGCGGGTGCAGACCTGGTTCAGGCTCTTTTTGGTCTGTGATGGTCCCATAGCCAACCAGCACCTTTCTTGTTTCAGATATGTTGGTATCATTGCTACTGTCCCTCCTGGCTCCTCTCCCTGTGGCACCATCCGACCTCACATCCCCGCCAGGCTGGGGACGCCCCCTGCCCTCCCAGCGCGCTCCAGCACCAGAGCTGACGGAGCACCCATCATCGTAGCAGGGCCTTAGGCTGAAACGCTGGAGGAACTACCCCGTCAGAGCACTTCAGCGCCTTCGGCTCTTCTGGATGCTCAGCCTCACTAAAAAGAATCTGTTTTTAATCTTGACCTCTTACCCCCTATTTGTCTGCAATCTGTTGGTAATCAAGCTGATTAACACTGATTCTGGAGATCCAGGCTAGCTTTGGAAAACCTTAATTCCCATCTTTTATATTGTTTATGTGCAACATATGCAGTACAGGGGAAAAAAACCCCCTCCTGATGTAGAGTGAAAAGCTGAGCCTTAATAAAACTGTTGGCAAGAACTGTGGAGGGAGGTATTCCGATCCTATGACACCGGAGCAGCTCCTTCAGCCCGCTCCGTTTGGGAAGCGTTGTTCTGGCTGCTTCTCTGGTGTGGATGGGTCCATGGAATATCGCATTTTCCCAGTCAGTCACAATTTTACCCAAAACCCGTAAATGACAACAATCAGATATGAGAAAAATAACCCCTTTCTGTATTTTCCAGCAGTGTGGATCGTTGGAACTTCTTTCAAGTGTGAGCTAAAGCATGTAAGGAAGGTGATGTCCTCAAAGCCATCAGCATTATCAGCCTCATTCTGGAGCCTGGAAGTCAATCGCAAGGTTCGTGTTCCAGCATCCTTCGCTCTATTTGCATATCAGTAAAATTTATTGTGAGAGGGATAAAATAGGGGTTTAAAAACATGGGTTTATGGTCAGTGTGGAGAGTAACTTTGGGTGCAGTGCAAAGCACTTCCTCAGTGCAGGATGAGTGCTCTGCTGGAATCTGTCTCAATCCAGGCTTTGCTTGAGCAAGAGACACGAGATCAGCCCCTTAATCTGCGCCCCTCCCTCTTGCAGCAGGTTTGGGGGTTATTAGCTCTCCAGCACCAGAGCCCTATCGATTAATGAGCATATCTGGAGACCTATACGGGAGGGAGAAGCGCGAGGGATGCGATCACGTACTACCTGATGCTGCTCATGGGGAATGGCAATTACCATAGAGAGAACTCAGGGTAAATGTCCTAAGAACCGATCTTAAATCACTCGCAGCTCTCTCCCTCTTTGCCCCCCTTTTAGCTTTGTACTTCCAACCCCTTCTCCATGTGGTGCTCACTGTCCCTATGCTTTCTCATGCTATTATGTCTAGATAAACTTTTCCAAACCAACCTTTATTTCTGACAATCTCTGCTGGCACCTTTGTGTTTAAAGCACCTCATTGTAATTCATTCATTCCCCCCACCCGTACACGTGTTCATCCAGAGAACGACGTATACATGTTCTACATGTAATCACTTTTAAACGGGATTAACAGAAATAGATCCTCTCGTGGTGTCAGGCTGCTTGCCCCTATGTGTTATCATTTTCAGACTCCAGTCTACTTTGTTCCTGGTGAAATGTTCCTCATCTCTCTATCACACTGATTTATTGGATTGCTGCTTTATTCCTTTGTGGGGGGGGAGGAACACGCTGGTCATTTTTAGCAGTGTCTTTGCCTCCCATCAGAAATGCATTTTTACAGCTTGAAAACACGCCAGGATGCACAACTTGTAAATGTCGCCGAATCCTTTAAGTGCCTGCTACGGTGGAGAAAAGGTAACAGCAATTCCAGGGCTGAAGGAAAGCGAAATCTTGCCGTGTATCAGCCAGCCGCTGCCTTTTTTACTGATAGGACTTAATTGCATTTACAGTTTCCTCAGATTTCTGACTATTTCTGTCAGATTTGCTTTTAACTCACCGCAGACTGTGTGCATCAACTGCGCAGCAACCTCACTCCGAGCTGAAATATTTAATCACTACCCATGGATAAATGTTTTCAGACTTTATGCTATGTTGTTTAGAAGCGAGGCATATATAAGGAACAAAAAATCTGTCAGTATGCATTTCCTATTGGAATGTTGCATAGGTTTTTAATTGGAAAATAGGCTTTTAAAGGTAATCATTGCTGAGGACCGGCGTTAGGAAGTGAAGCATATTTTTGCATGATTTTTCTTCTTAACATAATGAACCTTTTTGTGTCTGTCATGGAAAACATGGAAATTTCATTCTCTTCTCTGTAACTATCTTCACTTAAATGTTTTAGGTTCAGTTGCTTTGAATGGTTTGCAAGTAACCTAAAGGGCTGCGTTAATATTAGCCTGCAGTGAGCGCATCCTGGCACTTTGTTTCTGTTTGGAGAAATGACCAGTTTACTTGGTTATATTGACAGCTCTACTGTAAAATTTGCTGGCATTAAAGGTCAAAAAGACCCAGTTTTTCCTCCCGTTGCTTCTATCCAAAAGAGAATAAATCTCAGAGCAGAATCACTTCTCTGACAATAATTTATGAATTATGCACTGACTGTGTTTGAATTGAGAAAGGCTTTCATATCCTTTCCATTAGCTCAGATTAAGTTTTCATATAGATGCTGGGAAGCATGCTAGCAATATCCTTAGCTCATTTTTATGAAAATTTTATCAGTGCTTTTTTCTGTACTACACTCCAATTGGGATGTCTCAGAATCTAAAGCTCAGCTTTGGACATGAACTTCTCTCAACCTGGATGGCTGCTGCTCTAAAGGTTTCAATATTTTATGGGCTCTGGCTAACTCAGCCGTGAGATTCAAGCTGCAGAGATTTAACTCTAATGTAAAATCATGAACGGATGAAAACTGGGATGTCATAAGTAATACATCTGCAGGAGCAGGATGCAGTTACCATTTTTAAAAGGTTTTTAAAAAGAAAACAGCATTCTCTACTCCCTCTTTGTATCCTAAAATGAAAAGCCTCTGAGCTATTGTACTAATACAGAGCCATCTTTTCTTGACTGCTTTTCTTCAATTGCTGCTTAATTGTTGTGGGGTTTTTCCTTCAGGTCCAGCATCGACAAGAAAGCCCCTAATGTCAGCTTCCTCGAGAAATGGGCAGCGCAGCGCTTAATGTTTATAGGCCAAATCCATTCCTTAGCATCTTCTCTTTTTTTTTTTTTTTTGTTTCAAAACTGATTTAAAACATTTGGAAAATCTGTCTATTCAGCCGGAGTGTTCTGGCGCATTCTTTCCTCGAACCGGTGGGGTCAGATGCGATCTGTCTGATGGACTTTTTTGCTGCAATCTATAGCCGTTTCCCTTGAGCCCCGCCGCGCCGAGCGGAGCCGCACAGCCCTATAATGGCCCCAGTGACAATGTGTTCTTTGTGTGAAAGAATCCAGGGGGAAGTGCTGGAAGGTGCTCTGGTCAGTGAAAAAATAGTTTTAGTGCTTGCTTATTTTTATCTTTATGTACGTTGCCTCCACTGGAAATATTTTTTTGACAGTAAATAAGCGTCACCATAAAACATTTAACAAGCATGAAGAGAACAAATACAGAGTCCTTTTCATCTTAAAAGGCTTCAGTTGTTAATGTCTGTTATTAGCACGTTTCATTGGAGAGGGCATGAAAGAGGGACTGTATCTTGCTTATTTTTGGACTCGCAGTCAGGAGTTTAATCTGTTCACAAACGCAGCCTCCTCATGTGCGATGACAGAAAGATTCCTCTCCCTCTCTAAATACGTGACCTACTCCAAAACTCTGTTAGGACAATGTGGAGGCTGAGATCCATTTGGGTAGGGTTGTTCAGGCATAAAGCGTAGGTGTAAGGAGGGAATCCCCTCTGTGGAAATGACTTCAGCCACTCCGGGACTGGTCCCATCCCCGCCATCCCCAGCGCTCCGGCCTGGTCCACAGGGCTCACCTTTGTTCTTTCTGGGTGCCGTGACTGGAAGCCATGTTCCGCTCTTTCAGCTTTCCGCGCTGTTCATTGACAGCTGTAAATATTTGGCATCAGAACCATCTCAGCCCCGTATCCGTGGGGCGAGAGGCAAACCCCAGCCCCGCGGCACTCGCTCGCAGTGCCCCTTAGCATGAAATCCTCCATCACCTCCCACAGAATCCTGGAGTGGTTTGGGTTGGAAGGTCCCTCAGAGCCCATCCAGTCCCACCCCTGCCATGGGCAGGGACACCTCCCACTGGATCAGGGGCTCCGAGCCCCATCCAACCTGGCCTGGAAACCCTCTCCTTAAACACTCGCAGTTAACTTAACAAATAATTTGAGGTACGCAGGAGTTGGGCACCTGCGGGTAAATAGGTACCTGTTTTTTGAATGCGCAGTCATTTCCTGGTCATAACCGCGCTGTAAAGCTGTCACTGACGTGTGGCTTCCACACTGAGGGGCCTCCAGCTGCTGTGGTGGAAGGGGAGGATGGAGACATTTTCAAAGGTCAGTAATAGACCAGGTTTTACACTTTAAGTTCAATTACCCACGTGTAGGCGAGGCAGAACATTTATCTGGCTTGGCATCGCCTCTCCGAGTTTCCCCTTGACAGTGCCATCATCTGCACAAGCCCTTCCCAAGCGACCGCGAGAGCGTGGCCGAGCAGCGCTGGCAGCAGCCATGCTGAGCACCCACTCAGCGTGCTGGACACGGAGATTGTCCCCACAGGTCCCCAGAGCTGCTCAGCACGGGGCATCCTCCGCAGGCAGTGCCTGCATTAAACCTTTCCTGCTAATTTCAGTCCAAGCCCCCGAGTGATTCTGCAGCAAAGGCCCCACTGGGCTCAGATTTACCGCCTGTGCAGCTCCGCTTGTGATCGACCTCACAATGTTTGGTGTTTGATTTGCTTTGGTGCCCTTTCCCATTTGCATTTCTGCTCTCCTCTCCCCATGGTCTCTTCTCCTGGCAGTGGTCTGGGTCTGCTCTTTGCAGCCATGGTCCTTCTCCAGTTTGCGGTAGTTTCTACCCCCACCCTGTCACCATGTAAACTGGAAATGGTATTGCTCGTGTGGCTCCATCGTGGCATGGTAACGCGTATCAGCTGAGGGTCTGGAAAGGAGGTTGTGATGAGGTGGTTGTAGGTGTCTTCTGCCCAATAACAAGTGATAGGATGAGAGGAAATGGCCTCAAGTTGTGCTGGGACAGGTTTAGATCGGATATTGGGAAAAGTTTCTTTAATGACAGAGTGGTGAAACCCTGGCAGAGGCTGCTCAGGACGGTGGTGGAGCCTCCATCCCTGGGGGGGGGTTCAAAGGGTGTGTAGCCATGTCACTTGGGGACGCGGTTTAGTAGACATTGGGATGCAGGGCTGACGGTTGGACCTGATGAACTTAAAGGTCTTTTCCAGCCTCCGTGATTCTATGTCTAATCCAACTGTAGGCTTGTTGGGGGAAGTCCCACTGAGGTCCACTCTCCGTATAGCAGGGTGTGGCCTCCAGAACTGCGTGTCACCAAGTGTCTCATGGAGACTTTCAAGGAGCATAGGTTAAAATCCATATGTTTCTAACAAATGACTGTAATTAAGGCATCTTTATTAGCTGCTCATTGGAGATAAGATGGATACAGCTTGAATAGATGTGAGGGGAATGGTTTCCCTATGCTACATAACTCGGTGGGGTTCCCAAAATCATGTTCTGCGTGGTAGCCACAGGGACCACCTCTGGGAGAAGGAGAGAGAGGGGCAGCGTGGAGGAACGTTTGCCAGCTGAGCAGCTTCCAGCACGGGGTAGACCAGGGCTGGGTGTCCCACACCCTGGGCAGGGTGCTCTGGTCGGCAGGACTCTGCTGGGCTGGGAGGTAGGTGATAGCCTCTCCCATAAGCTCCCTCAGATCTGCCTGGCTGACTCCTCTGGGATTTCAGTATGGCGTTGCTGTTAACACTGACTTGTCTTTTTTGGAAAAGTAGATGTCGTCCTTAAGACTGATGTCAAGAGATTTGATATCTGCAGAGCCAACACCACTTTTCAGACCCACCATCAGCTGAATTACCTGGGTAACACTACTCTTCACCATGGTGAGATGTGACAGCAGAGCATGGCAGGATACGCTTTGTGTTTCGAAGGACAGAGTTGCTGCATCTTTAGCCATTCTGGGACTTTGCCATCCCTGGCTGTTTCCAGGATGAAGCCGTTCACGAAAGGCAAACCATATCTCAAATGCAGCCACCAAAGGCACAGAAAGCCATCATCGAAGCATACCACGTCCTCCCTCAGCGCAGGAATTCAGGTAACATGGTCTATTCCTTACATTTTTAGGACTCAATAGTGTTTTCTTTGTCTCACGCCACCAAGTCGGGCTGAGCAGTGAGCGTTTTCCTTCTGGCTGCTCTGGTAGCCGGGTGTCTCATTAGCAGCAACATCAGTCCAATAGCATCTTGCACAAATCCCAGGAAAACATGCCAGGGAACACCCATGTAGCAGTGGTGCATAGGTCAGGAGTTCAAAATGGAATTGGTCCTTGGCAAAGCATCTTGGTCTCTCTTTGGTATCACTGAACACTTCCCTTGGATCACCGAATCAGAATGATTTGGCTTGGAAGAGACCCTAAAGATCATCCAGTTCCAACCCCACTGCCATGGGGTGGGATGTCTAGTCTTCCAAACCCTGCTCAGTCGAGGTCTGGAGGGGATAAAAGCAACAAATAACTGTAAGAGCCACTAGAAGGACTGCAGACAGGGTGTTAGTCTAAGAGCTTGTGCAGACCCACACAAGCACTTCGGCTTTGCATGTGTCTGCCCTTTGTGGTGGCAGAGTTGCTTTTCTCCAGAAGTGGCTCCAGCGGTGAAGGATTGGTTGGCAGCTTCAGCGATGGCTGCGACAGAAGCAACAGCAAGCAGCAGGGCTGCTGCCTGACGTGCACGCGCGGCTTCTCAGAGCAGACTCCATTTGCTTATCTGTAGAATCTACTTCCACTGTCTATTTAAGCTGAAAGAGCGGAGATTGAGATGAGATCTTAGGAAGAAATGTTTTCCTGTGCAGGTGGGGAGGCCCTGGCCCAGGGTGCCCAGAGCAGTGGTGGCTGCCCCATCCCTGGAGGGGTTCCAGGCCAGGTTGGATGGGGCTTGGAGCCCCTGATCCAGTGGGAGGTGTCCCTGCCCATGGCAGGGGTGGAACTGGATGGGCTTTGAGGTCCCTTCCAACCTAAACCATTCCATGACTCTGTGATTCTATGACTCTATGATTTTATAGCTGTCTCAAAGAATGACAGTTTTTTCCATGAAAAAAGGGATTGCTATTCACAGGTGTGTGTTTCATAGCAGCAGAATGAGAAAACTGGATTCCTGGAGCATACCTGCAGATCCAGAAGTAATATGGCTGTTTCTAAACCAACATAAAGCGTCACACACAGACTTGATGGCTTTCCATCTCCAGATAGACATAACTTACGTGGCCAGTCACTAAAGGTAAAACATATGTCCCTATCTCTTTTTTGTTGTGCATTTCTCTCATCTGTCAGTGTTTGGAATTTGGGGTGCTCGGCTGAAATAGGGGCAGGAGTCGGTCCTTTCCATCCTCCAAGCATTTCAGCAGCCAGCGAGGTCTAGCAGGCTGCAGGAAGGCAGGTTCTGTACATTCCCTTGCTCCGGGTCTCTCTTTGTAATTCCGCTCCAGACAGTGCCATTAGAGCATGTAAAATTTCATTTCCATCTCATCAGTGTCAGATGCTGATCAAAGAGAGCCCACAAAAAAATGTTGTGCTACCGGCTGCACCCGGAACATATGGGCATCGCGTCAGTCACCACGGCCTCCTCGGCTCCTCCAGCAATCAGCAGCGAGGAGAAGAGGCGTGTCATGTACTTTAAAGGCACACATTTCCCGGAATGACTCCTAATATCAAACACCTCTCATTCTAGGCAGGAGAAGTCAGCAACTGAGCCGTATTTCAATCTGTAATGTAAAGAGCTGACCCCATTGTCACCTGAACCGCAGCGCCCGGGGCGTGTGTGTTGTGAGCCGCTCGCGTGCACCTTGTCCGGGGGCAGCCCTGCAGTGCGAGCAGACACGGCTCCTGCCGAGGGCAGCCGGGCTGGGAGGGTGGCAGGGAACAGCAGGGCTGGGATCTTCCCTCTTCTAATACTGCTTCTTATTTCTGCCTGAGCATGCTGAGGAGTGACATGCTCCTTACACCCCTCGCACCGAGGGGTGTTTTCTGCCGGCTAAACAACATAAACCATGTCATTTTACTTAAACGTCTTTGTAATCTCAGCTAATGAAGCCGCCAGGCACATACTAAAGTCAGTGTCACTGCCCCAAGTACACATTTGGGTTCTGGGCCATCTTCTCCCCAACTTCCTTCTGCAATGGCAAAAATGCTGATGAAAGCATGGACCTCACAGCCCATCCAGTGCCACCCCTGCCATGGGCAGGGACACCTCCCACTGGATCAGGGGCTCCAAGCCCCATCCAACCTGGCCTGGAACCCCTCCAGGGACGGGACAAACAGACACTCTACTCTTTGAAAGCTAAAGGTAGCTTTCAAATCACATCAGATTGTCGTCTTTGTATAAAAATGAACTTTTTGAACATCATTGCTATATGAAGTTAAAAATGAGGCACTTGTCTGGGAAGTACTTTGGCAAAATCTGTCCTTAGGAAACACATCTGCTGGTTTTCTTTATGAATAAGGATTCTGTTACAGAAATCAATTGAACCATCTTTCTCTTTGTATTTTTTTCCACTGGTGATTTTCAGATTTCCTAGATCTTGCATTGCATTCTAGCAGACGATATTGGTTGCAAATGTGCAGCATTTTAAATATACTTTCTTCTAGAGAATTCTGATAGAAATAAGAGTGTTGGAATAAAAAAAAATGTCCTTCTCTGTGTTTTCAGGAATTTGTTCTTTAGCAAAGTGAGACCAGAAGTCAAGAATGTGACATGGTGTCGCACGCTGTAAAACAAAATGCGCCTGATCCAAAGGCAAAGTTTGCTCTTTTCCACGCACCGGAGCACCTAAAGGCAGCAGGACGGAGTGACTCGGGTCATGAATGTGCAGTTTGGAGCTTTTCTTGTTTGAAGCAGTAATTGCGCCGCCCAACACTCGCTAAGAAGCTGCTGTTTGCAAGGCAAATATTTTGCATCTAGTCATTACTGGGTTTGTTACAGGCTGTGGACGCGTAATAAAAAATGACTACAGTAATATCTCGATGATAGTCCCTGCACTGATCAACTGCAAATGATCTGATTAACAGTCAGCTGCTGATTCCCAGTTTAATTAATCCTGATGGGCTATTGATGCGCTGCAACTGTTTGTCCTAATAATGAGTTTTGAAATTAGACTGCGACAAGCCACTTAGACAGCTGCCAAGGAAAATAATCATTTAGGAGGGCGAGCAATGGAGACAACAGAGGAGGAATGGCTGCGATTTGACAGAAAATTCACATGGCTGTGTCACATGTGCTTTATTTTTACATTTGGAGCACATTAGCCGTACCAGCGGTAAGTGGTGACTGCGAGACACATAACTAGCTTTACAATTAAGAATGCTACTTCTCATCAGTATGCAGAAGCTAAACATGAAACATGAAGTGTGTTAATAGCAGAATATATGTAGCTACAGACCATTGAACAATTTAGGTCAGTCCTTTGCAATGTTTAATTAGACTAATATATCTGTTTGCAATTAATAACAGATGTGACAAGCTAATGTGTCCATGTACTGACAAATTAACCTTTGCCCATCAGCTGCTCGGATCTGTGAGAAAAGTGCCATGTTTTGCCTCTGTTCAACTGAACCTAAATAAAATTGCAGGATAATTATAAACATAAATGTTAATAGAGTGTGCTTTCCATGGGAAGCAGAAACCCACGACAGCTATTTCTCAGCCAGGCCATCGTACTGTACTTTGCCACGTGATGAAACCTGCAAATTATATTTTCCGATTTGCCTCGGCACAATTAGTGTTTGGGTTGACAGATGCTAGTGCGATAGCCCTTGTTGCCCACGGACCCGGGACATACCAGAGACCCTGCATTAACAGCCGGGGTAAGGAGGCTTCGTCGCCATTCAGTCTCCGGCTTTATTTGCTGTCTGCCAGCAAACGTGCCCTCAATTTGTGACAAGCCTTGCCACTGCAGTGACGTGGCAGACGTGTCTGTCAGGACTTGGGCTGAGGCCATCAGCATATTCCAGGGAAGTAATGGGAGCATCTCGCACCCCCTGGGCTGGTGGGCTGTTTGCATTTCCAGTAGAACCTCTTTCGCTCTCACTCTCTTGCAGTCTCTTCCCCCCACCCCCATCTTATATGTGTATAAAATATACATATATATATATTTTATTTTTTTTAACAATTAAATGTTCCTTACGCCGATGTTCTATATACATATTGTAGGCATCTTTCCCTGCTCTGCATTAGGCTCCATTAATAAATCCCTGTTATTGATGGGATTTAGTGAGACTGTGTGTATATAGGCATGCACACTCATGAACGTGTGTGTATGTGTGCAAACGTGTATGTATACACATGCACATACATATCTATTTATTTAGAGTAAAGGTACTTGCGCATAATATTATAATATAGAATTTCAAATCCAATGAAGCGGTTACTTCCCTCTAGATTTGTCCCAAACTGCATCCTTTTTCTATTTAAGGTTTTGAAGGTGAGGGCGTGTTTGGCCGATCCGTGTCTGTGTGTTTACCGCGTGTGCAAAATCAGCCTTTTGGGCACATTGATGTTGGTGTGTTTGTGCTCTGCGTTAACGGCTGTCACAGCCCGGAGACCCACCCAGGCAGGCCCAGCACTGAAAGTCTTGCTCTGCAGTTTTGCACGCTTGCTTGTGTTGATTAGGACCATTTTAATAGGTGGTGTCCCTGGCAGCTGGCTCCGTACTGGAACGGCGAGAAATGTGTTGTGTGAGTCTACGTGGCACATTCTGAGGAGCAGCCAAGCCTGAGACTCCTGCTGCGACCCGAGAGATGAAGGTCTCCAGCACTGGTCAGGTGGGAGAAGCTTTCAGCACATACTCTCGGTAGGCACTTTTTACCAATACCTAAAATTTTGGCCTGTGGATCACTCCATCTTTATATTATTTTAGGTTGGGGCAAAAAATAATTGCCATTTTTAACCATGAACCTTAAAGCAGTCCATCTCAGCTCAGAATAAAATTTATTAATTCAAATAAGAACCTTTAGAATCTACACATTTTTACCAGTAAGAAAGGAGTCTGTTTGTTCTGGAAGCACAAGCATTCTGGAGTCGTGGAACTGAGGAACTCTTCAAAGGTATTTTGAGCTGCTGCTTGGTTGTGGAAAACCTTCCAGATACTGTTGAGATGCTTGGTAGTGGGTAGGAGAGAGGGCAGGCCAGTCAGCTGCGTGAGGGAGAGCTTTGTAGCCCACTTCCTGCAGCTTCTGGAGAGCCATTTGTCAGACCTCCAGTTGAGTATTGCCATGGAGAAGAATTGGTCTCTTCGACTGACCAATGTTGGATGTAAATGCTGCAGTTCTTGGTGTGTTTTGTCAATTCCCCAGCAATGCTTCTCTGCTGGGATGGTTTCACTGGGATTCAAGATGTACTGGATGATTCCACTTGCCAACCATCAAATAGTGACCATAACTTCTTCTGATGCAGTGTCGGCTTGGAGAAGCACCTTGGTGCTTCACCTCAGCCCAGCCACAGTGTGGAATGCCACCAGTTGTCATACAGAATCCGTTCTTCATCACATGTCACAATGTGATTGAGAAATGGATTGGGTCTGATGTGCAAAACCAGCACAGAGCAGACGCTGTAACGGCGACGTTTAGGGTTCTCGTTCAGCTCATGAGGCACTAGCTCGAGCTGGTTCGACTTTCCACTTTGGTGCAAATGTCAAACAACTGCTGAATGGTCAACGTTGAGTTCTTCTGCAGCTTCTTGAGCTGTTTTATGTGGTGTTTTCTGTGGTGATATTACTACTTCAGTAATGGCCCTCGTTTGTTTGTTGTCTATTGCAGAATGATATCCGTGACCCTTCTTATCCTCAAGGCTCTCATTTCATTTCTGTGATGAAATTTTTGGACCCGATGTTGGGCTGTGCACTCACTGACAGTGCCTTGGCCAAACGCTTGGTTGACATTGCTGGCAGTTTCCACTGCTTTGTGTCCACTGACATAACAAAACCACTCAAATTTGCTTTTTTTTCATCTTTAATTTGACAATGTTTTGTCAAAAAGAAAAAAAAAACAGTAAGAACAAAATAAATAGAGCAAATTTCCTGCTTTAAAATGGTATAAGTACATGAACATGGTTGAGTCACCTTCCCTGGAGGTGTTTAAGGGACGGGTGGATGAGGTGCTGTGGGGCATGGTTTAGGGGTTGTTAGGAATGGTTGGACTTGATAATCCAGTGGGTCCTTTCCAACCTGGTGATTCTATGATTCTAAATGAAAGTTTAATCCAAAATAAGCATTGCCCTTCAAACTGATTAAAAAACGGCAATTATTTTTGCAGCAGCCCAATGTTCAGAGCATCACCCCTGAGCCTGAGCGTCAACTGATCAACAGCCCAGAATGAGCATCAGGATTTGAGGAAAAGTGCGTAAAACAGGGCAATATTGAAACACAAAGAAACTCAATGACATGTGCTGCTGCTCCCCTGGACACCCGCTCGGAGCTGCTGGAACATACACATCAGGTACGCGTGTATCGACATCCCTTACCCAAATAAGTGTCAAGAGGTAGAGCATCATTATTTTTCAGCTGTAAAACCCCAGTATCCACCCATTTTCCCTCGTAAAGGTCAGCCTGCCCGCCCTGCCCCTCAGATGAATGCCACGTTGTCATCAGCATTCAGTGCCACGGCTGCAGAATAAAGGGAGCCCAGCCAGGCACAGGAGACGGGGGAGATAAAAAGAAAGCAGAAAGCAGAAATGAAATGCCTTAAGTCTGTGCTGCAGACTTTTGCCCTCCCTCGCTGATCGATCACTGTCCCGGTGTGCGTGCTCTCTGCCGAGCGGCTGCCGTGCGATACGGGCTGCGGGTAGAGCCACAGCTGCACAAAAACACCGCATGATCGTGGCCGGCACAGGCAAGAGCAGCAGCGTGAGGTCCTGCAGCTCTTCCACCCAAAGAGCCGGCACGCACTGCTCCCAGGGCACCAAGAACTCCTCCTGAGCTCTGGCAAACCTTAGGAGAGGCCTTTGGCCCCCTTCACTCGCTGTGAATTTTGCCTCACGGAGAAAGGTGTCTCCGCCAGAGCTCTCGTTCCCGAGGGGAGTGGAGGGCAGCAGGAGCCACGAGGATGCTCCACCTTTGGTGGCAGCTCTCCCTGCATCAGGCCCCGTGAATAAACCCGTGGTATTGATGAGCTTTATTGAGAGGAGGCCTTGGGCAGGCTGCCCACGCGCCCCTCACGTCAGTGTTAACAGCGACGACTCACAGGGTGTTCCTGCCTCTTAAGGCCAAATATTCCATTCCACAACCCACATCCTAAAGCAGGGTTGGTTGGGTTTTTTAAGTGAAATTACCACCTTTCTTGAAATTCTGAATGGGCATTTTTCAATTCTGCCTTGGAGTAATTACCTTGATTTTTCTCTTCCATTCTGGTAGGCAGCTTCATCTTTCAAATTAAAACTAAATTAGAAGGCAATGTAACCTGAATCAAACAACAGCTGGGAAAAGAAAGACTGCGGCCTATTTGGACATACAAGTGGCCCTGGAAGTTGTGATCAATGCCAATCCTTCCCTCGAAGCCCCAACGGGAGGACAGGAGAAGGGAGGGTAGAAGGAAGAGGCGCAGTGCGCCAAGAGCCCCAGTGTGGCAGCTGTTTGCCCCAGGAAGGAACAAGGCCTGCGACAGAAAATGCTGCCCTAAAGAGTTAAGGTACGAACTCTATGTGTTGAGGTTGTTCAGCCTGGAGAAGAGAAGGTTGTGGGGAGACCTTAGAGCAGCTTCCAGTGCTGAAAGGGAAAGCTGGGGAGGGGCTCTGGATCAGAGAGGGCAGGGAGAAGACAAGGGGGGGACAGTTTTCAGCTGAAAGAGGGGAGATTGAGGTGAGATCTTAGGAAGAAATATTTCCCTGTGAGGGTGGGGAGGCCCTGGCCCAGGGTGCCCAGAGCAGCGGTGGCTGCCCCATCCCTGGAGGGGTTCAAGGCCAGGTTGGATGGGGCTCAGAGCCCCTGATCCAGTGGGAGGTGTTGGAGCTGGATGGGCTTTGGGTCCCTTCCAACCCAACCATGATTCGAGGAGTCTCTGTGTGCTTGCAGAAGGCGTATGCCTCTACCTAAGCACCGTCTGGAGTTTCGGGCTCTTCTTGTAGGCAAGAGTTTTGAACCTTGCTCTGTGTGTGGTGATGGGTTGGCGCGAGGCTCATTGGGCACGCGTTTCTCTTTACAGAGGGGTAGACTTGCACCCTCCTGTGGTACTGTAAGTGCTCAGAGCACCATCTGCAGCGGCCCTGTGCGAGCTGCACCATGGACTGCTCTTCTCAGAAGGTTTGTTTTTGATAACTGTACAACCACCTGTGTGTTTGAAGGCAGGAAGAGATTTTTGCGATGACTCCTGCTCCTGTTTTGCCCTGTGCATCCCTGGGAGCGTGGCAGAAAGGGAGCTGCTGGCGCTCAGGGGAAGAAAGCAGTGTAATGGATTGGAAAAGCGTATTCTTTACCAGGAAAAGTTCATCCACATTTCTGAGTAGTTTTCAAAGAAAAAAAAAAAAAGAAGAAATCTATAAATGCTACATAACTTTTTCATGAGTATGGCCTTTGGCTAGGCTGAACTTCCAAAATGGGTTTGAACCACTACAATACTGGATCCTGACAGCTGCTGGCACAAGGAAACCCGTGTTTGTGTGCTTCCAGGAAACCGCCGGGACAGCCGTACATGAACCTAAAGAGCAGGAGATATAGAACCAACCGTTTCTAAATGATGTGTGAGGCTTCGGAGTGGGTTTTCCCTTCTCATCCTTGTTTCTCAAAGCTCGTCACCAACGAGGGAGTGGTTTGCTGCCTCGTGTGTGGCTGATGGAACAGCACCTGTAGGAAGCCAATACGGAGCTTTGGGAAATCAGGCAGTTTAGGACTGAAGGCAGTTCCCGGCCTTTGGTCAGCATGTCCCTGAGGCGGCAGATCTCTCTGCAGAGCTGCTGGAGAGGGCGGTGCGGGCAGAATCCCAGCACAGACACCAAACATTGGATACACTCTCTGAATTTATTTAGGTAGTGAAGAAGAAACAAATGAAAATCTGTTGTTCAACATACAGGCAAGCGTAACAGAAAGGGTGGAATTAACTCTTTGACCATCATTCTTGCTGTTTTGCTTAAAAATGTGAGGCTTTGTGATGTTTCTTGCACAGCACAACTTCAATGTCTCATGTTGCCGGAGTTATTCCATTTCTCCGTAGCTCTACAATCAAAGGATCCCTGTATGAGAGGCCTCCTAATTTTCAGAGATTTTTGTTTCAAGCCATTAAAGCTGAAATACATTACTCCCTTTCCAAAGCTTTCAGAAAATAAGCAGATGAAAGCACTGGGCTTTTTGCTGTTCTTGTTCTTCCACTTGTACAAATAACATATAATAATACCTGCATTCGAAAACAGGGGGGGAGTTGTCCTTCTTATCCCAAAAGAGTATAAATTGATGTGGTTTAGATCGGCTATTAAGAATCCCTCTCTGCCTCCTCCTCGACATGCAGCAAAGCCCCATGGCTCTGCAGGCTGGTGGTACGGATACCTGGTGGTACCGCACAACCCATCATCATCTGAAATTAGATTCTCCATCAAAAAGAAAAAAAGTTTTAGGAGGATGAAATTATGATTCTGCGAGCAGGTCTCCTGCTCTGGCATCAACATTGATGCAAAATTGATGAAACTTCCAAGTGAAATTGCATTGTTTGATCTTCACAGTCCTGGAATAACATAGCCTAAAGCTACAGTTTCTGTAAACTTACTTTGCACAAACGACTAAGCTGGTACTGATGTATTGACATAGTGTGCCCATGAATGACATTAGGGCTACTTAGAAAAGAGACAAAATAACAGCAAAAGAATGCAGCAATTGGTTCTGAAATTACCTTTTTCCAGTGAACCTCTCTGAAAAATTACCTTTTTCTGCTGAGTCTCACTCAAAAATTACCTTTTCCAACTGAAGCTCTCTCAAAGTGCCTTGATGTTAAGCAATATAGTTTTTAGTTGAAAATGTCACAAGGCCATGAAAAGAAATTGATAGAAAATTTCAGGGTTCCTTGTTGATATTTGAAGCAGCCTGTGGATTTTTGTTCTTTAACACAGATCTTCTCTGCTGTGCTACCACTTTGATTTCTGTATTGCCCGAACCAGCATGTTCCTAGGCTTAATGGCTTCACCGAAAGGAATGTGAAGATGATTTCGTTATTGCTGGGAAGGTGATGTTACCGGTAGGAAATTGGTAAACAGCTCTCTCGGAGCCCTTTCCAGTCGCGTAGAAAGGGTGGTTTGTTTTTAATCATGACATAGAATAAGTGAGCCCTCTAAATGTCTTCCTCGTTAAGGCATATATAAATACGACAGGACCCTGATTAGCTGAGCTCCTTGGGTGAAGGTGCTCAGATGTTTGTCTACGTATGTGGCTGAGAGGGAATAGTAGTCCAGAGGGCATGGAAATCAATGGAAGGGCTCCCACAGTCTCAGCGGGCTTTAGCTCAGACCTGCAACGGGAAGTTAGGAGAGCAGGTGACTGCCAGCAGGAATTTAGAGTGGAGGATTGCACAGACAGGGATCAGGTTTTTCTATACTTGATAAGACCGGAGCCTGGGGCGGTTCGTGTGGGTGGATCTAACGCCTGCACAGAGCTGCAGCGAGCTGTGCCGGGCGGAAGAGCCAGCGCATTAGCAAGAGTGGGAGCCAGGAGACACTGGGATTAAAGGTATGAGCACCTGAATGAGATACCAGGAGACAGCTAGGGGGTAGTTTTGTGTGTTGGCAGTAATTGCACGTGTGCACGTTCTTACTGCAGTAAATGCAGGGTTACCTTTCTCTGAGGAGTAAGGCACTTTGCATCTCAGGGGTATAGAGCACGGGTGCAGGCAGTTACTGCAGAGGAGCTGGATCTCTGCAAGCGCTCACCCTCGTAACAGGTTCACGTGCTCAAGGCATGGGGGAGAATTTATCTCACTTGCAACCAGGTCTGCACTAGCAACTGAAGTTCCCTCAATGGTTGATGGAAACAGAGATGCCCTTCCAGGTTCCTTCCACCTCTCCCGGTGGGACTTTTGCCTCTTCCAGTTGCAGGTCTGTAGGAAGCCCTGAGCACTGCAGCAGCCCATGTGCTGTCACGATAACACGCTACATCAGTGCCTTCACCGAGGTGGCACTGGTCATGCACAGTCCTTTGTGCCGCACCCAGCTTTGTGGTTAACCTGCAATCTACCTTGAACACGCAGCGCTGAACCTGCTGTGCTCTGCTACCGGTGTCCTTTTCCCAACAGACCCACAGTCAGTTCCTAAAGGACCTGCCTTGAGGCATCCGTCTCTTTCCATTGACGGTGAAGGGACAGCAAACACAACCGTGACTGGATGGGATGGTTCCTTCATGAAGATGAGAGAACCAGGCTGGTGGCTAGTTGCGTGAATGCCCTGGGCTGATAGGAATGAGCTGTTAAGGTGAGATTAACTTTACCTCTGAGATGTTGTGCAGGATCCACAGTTTATGGAGATGATGAAGAAGGAGCTGCCCAATAAGAAGGAAGAAATGCAGCCTTAGACTTTGTAACTCACCCAAGGACGGTGGCTCCAGCTGAGTTTCATGGGGGAGAAAGGTGCCCACAAACCATGATTTCAAACCTGTATTGTTTGAAACAGATAAATGATAACTAGATAAACAAATTAAACATGAATTTGTTAGCGATAACATTAAGGAGATTCATTTCAAATCCCTTTTGGTTGTGTATTCTGCTACCCAGGAAGCAGAACAATGCATCTGATAGAGGGTACTTGAGCATCAGCTGTTACCGGTCGATGAACACTGCGAGATCAGCTTTGAGGTTTATATTTAATTAATATATTGAGCACATTTAGCCAGATAAAAGCCTACAGGAGGAACAAAACACTTCTCATAGAAACATGCATGTCCTTATTAAAGTTTTTGAGGCACCGTAAAATATGTTTATCACATATTGTGGCATTTTGAACCCATGCCCCTGAGTTCCTGAATTCGGGGCAAGCACAGGATTAACCAGAACCCTTCAAACTGTGAATCTTTTGCTTCCCTGAGAAAAATCCATGCAATATCTTCATTGATGTCATGTATATTGACTTCAATCATTGGTCAATACTCTCTGCCTGTGGCACTGACATTGTTACCGGGGCTGTAACTGCAGCTGGCTGGAAACGGGCGGCTGCGCTTTGTGAAAGAGGTTTCAGGATTTGTTTTCAATACCTATTAGTGCGAGAAAATGAATCCTTCTCTATTCCTGCACTAACTGAAGTTCAGTGAGACTGCTGGACTCCCTGTAATGTGTTTTGGGGTGTATGTCTGTGCCTTGGTAGCTGTGGGTGGGTGCTGTGTGTGGGTCTGGATGCAGACCATGCCCACTCCGAGTACCGCCTGGGCAGTGGCAGCAAGTCCCTGGGATCCAGCATGGAGGTTTTGGCACAGACATGAAACTAGTGATGACTTTTGCCAGTTCTCCATTGGCTCAGGGGGCTTTTCCAGCAGGAGCTGGAAGAGGGATGTGAATGTAGTTATAGTACGACAGTAACACACAGTATGCACATGCGGTGGTGGTGTTTGAGGCAAAGACGGTCTTTTTTGGTGGAGGATACCATTTTCTTTTTAAATCTTATTTTCTTGTGCCAGTCCAAATCTTTCAGAGTGTGGTTTGCAATCATGGATATGGGAGAAAGGAATGTACCTTTCCCCATGTGGTTCAGACGAGGAGCGCTGCAAAGCCCTTTAACCAACAGCTGTTGGCTGAGGGTCCTCGAGGGGCTGCTGTGCAGGAGGCGCAGGTACCTGTGCAGAGCGCAGTGCTCTGTAAAGCAGAGTGCAGTGAGAGCCAAGGAGATAATAGGAGAAGGTTCCTGCAGGTGACAGGCTCCATGCTGGACTAATGCCTTTTCTGTAGTGAGAAGCCACATCGTGTCTTCTTCAAGCCCTTCCTCTTCCTCCTCAAGCCCTTCCTAGAGGAGGTTCCCTGTCAGAAACACCACTGGGTGATTTCATCCCTAGTTCCCCCCATGAGGCCGTGGTGTGATACCGCACAGAGGAGTGACTTACAAAGGGCTCAAATGATGATTTCTGTGGTTCTTTGAAAAATCACAAAGTAAAATCAGATTGGTTTGAGTTGGAAGGGACCTTAAGGGTCATCTAATTGCAACCTCCTGCCATGGGCAGGGACACCTCCCACTGGATCAGGCTGCTCAAGGCCACATCCAACCTGGCCTTGAACACCTCCAGGGATGGGGCATCCCTTGTCTTTGCTACCTTTGTCATCTTTCCAGCCTCTGGATGAAGCATCTGAATCCTCAGCCTTACTTCTGGACCCCCAGGTCCCTCTCTACAGGGCAGCTTTCAATCACATCATCCCCTATCCTGTATTGAAACCGCAGATTGCCCCCACCCAGGTGTAGGACCTTGCCCTTGGCCTTGTAGAACCTCATGAGATCATGTAGCCACACTCTTTACCACGGCAGTAAACATCCCACGATCCCCCTGAAGGAAAAAGCACCCTGAATAATTTCATTTAAAAGATGTGGGTTGGGTCTCTTCCCAAATCAGCTTCCCTTTCAGAGGAGGTGATCCGGGACCCCCAGCCGGGTTTGCTGCTCTGGGCTGAGCCTTGGGCAGCTTTAGGGGCTGCGTGGAGCCGCACACCCTAACACCCGCCCAGAGGAAGGCTGCTCCGCTGATGAATTGTCAGTTTGTTAATTGGGAGACACGGGCCCGCTCTTCCAGCAGCGATTAAGATAGGTGCACTCAGGTATCCTGGCATGGAGCGATCACGTTTTAACACTCAGCTTCATTTCATGCTGAAACAAATCTATCGTAACCTTTGGCATTTTCTTTATTACTACCTCGTTAACCTGCTAATGGCCACATCACAGGGCTCATGTCGGTAATTACATGAAACTGGAGTGGAAAAGTACAGTTCTGCAGGCTTCTCAAATCCATCCCAGGAAGCGGGAGCTCGTTTAGGAAACCAGATTTGGAGGAAAGCTGAATGTGTCTTTTTTTATACAGACAGGCTGTGTCTGCATACCCTGCGCATCTAAACCTGAGAGTGGCCAGGAGTTTGGGGAGCACAGGAAGGGGCAGTGGAGGTCCCCCCTGCACCATACACGAGGTCATTGCGATGCTGTTTGAGATGTCAACGAGGTTCCACAGGTAGGAAAGCTTCTATGTCTCTTCTCCTGTTAGAATTTTATGTTACTTATAAATAAATATATAGTGTACAGAATAAAAGCATGGGACTGGGGTCATTAATAGGCCAGACAGGACACTATCAAAGTGTCTGGGGCTCCCCAAACGCATCAGTGGTGGAACATGCTTCCCATAAAGAGCCCAGTAAAATAACTGCACTCCAAGCAAATCCTCCTAAAGCGAATGTTCAGGTTAAGGTCCAAATCCGCTCATTGCCTTGTGTTTTTTACATTGCATATATATATTTAATGTTCTTTCAAATGTTCCTCATGGTTTTTTTCCACCTAACAAGGTCCCTCACAACACACCACCTGCCTTCATTCCCAGAAATCACAGAATCATAGATTGGAGTAGGTCAGAAAGGCCCTCAAAGGCCATCCAGTCCCACTGCCCTGCCATGGGCAGGGACACCTCCCACTGGATCAGGGGCTCCAAGCCCCATCCAACCTGGCCTGGAACCCCTCCAGGGATGGGGCAGCCACCACTGCTCTGGGCACCCTGGGCCAGGGCCTCCCCACCCTCACAGGGAAATATGTTGTCCTAAGATCTCATCTCAATCTCCCCTTTTGCAGCTGACAATCACTCCCCATTGTCCTCTCCCTGTCCTCCCTGATCCAGAGCCCCTCCTCAGCTTTCCCAGAGCCCCTTTCAGCACTGGAAGCTGCTCTCAGGTCTCCCCACAGCCTTCTCTTCTCCAGGCTGAACAACCCCAACTCTCTCAGCCTGTCCTCACACAGGAGCTGCTCCAGCCCTCGGATCACCTCTGGATGATGAGCCTCCTCTGGACTTGCTCCAACAGCTCCGTGTCCTTCCTGCACTGAGGGCTCCAGAACTGAACCCAGGGCTGTGTCAGTCCCAGGGCAGATGAGCTGCCTCTTCTCATGTTTGGTAGCTCCCCTCTAGATCCAAGCCACGGCGACAGGCAGAGAGGAGGAAGGCGATGCCGGGGAGATCCAGCCCGGCAGATGCTGGTGTTTATTCACCCTCTGCATTACCCTCCCCTGTCCTAGGTGGGTGTCCAGTGCTCCCCAGCCCAGGGGCCCCATCCTGAACCCCACCAGGGAGCCCCTCTGCTATGTGGGAGCCCACCACTAGATGTCCCAGGGATTAAACCGCACAGAAGCATCACACATTCTCACTAACAGCCTGATGGCAAGGGTTTGCAAGTTGAGTAGTGCCGGGTTGAGTTCATGAATGCACAGTTGGAGCAGCCGCCCCTGGATAGGGACGGGTTACCTGCACGGCTGCAGCACCGCTATTGCAGACACAATGTCATCTGTTTTGCAAAGAAACTATCACAAAGATCCTGCACAAACTAATTTGAGGCACAGATTTTAAGGCAAACTGCATTGCAGGGGGATGTGCAGAGCGTTCCTGCTTTGGTTGAGGTCTCCTCCACCTCTCGAGCCACAAGGAACTGCCCGCTCTGCAGTTAAGCTTCACCCTTGGTTCTCCTTCTAAGGACTTCGTTTTTTAAGAGAAGCAGGTGTCACATTTCTCTGTTACAAGATGGACACGAGACTCTCTATTAATTGCTGAGAGGCTGAAGGTAAACTGGAGACAGGTTTTATTTTCTGTCGTGGCCTGCGGGGTCCTGGGTTACAAAACAGGGCATCCCAAGAGTTGGGAAACGTGAAGTTGGCGCTGACTTCTCCAGACCTCAACCAGGACCTGAGGGGTCCAGAAACCCCTTTTTCATAGTGGTGGCCTTTAAGATCAACAAACACGTGTATCTTTAAAAATGCTGGGGTCAGGCGAAGCAGAGAAGCATTTATCAATAGTTTTTAAAATCCAGTTAAAATACAGAAATAAAAATGCCGCTCTCGCCAGCGCCTCTGGAAGGGATTTCCAGGGAAGCAGGCGGGGTCATGCACAGAAATACAGGACTGGAAGTGGGGATACAGGCAAGTTTATGGGACACAAACACATCCAGGTGGCGTGAAAAAATAAGAGAATATGGTCACCTGGAGCCGATTGCCATAGACTTGTTTAGTGTGCTGGAAAACCTCTGACAGTACAAAGCCAACTGAAAAAAATCAGACGTGAGAGTTCAAAAATATGCAGCTGGTATTTATGCCTTGCCCTTTAAGCAAAAAAAAAAAAAAAGAAATGTGAGTTTGTATAATCATTTATATATTACAGGGAGTATGAGACTCACTTGATTAAAAATGAGCTGAAAGAAAAACCTGTTTCAGCCCCCCAGCAGATTAGTTTCTATAAGGCCAGGGATTAAGGATCTCTCCAGTGTCTTTTGCTTTTTTTTTCTTTTTGGTGTGCTGTGTTATGGCACCCTTGAACGTTTCTGCTCTCGCCACAGGCAGCGCCATCCAGCAGAGAGGGCATAAATGGAAAACCTCAAGCTTTCCTTCCAACTTCTCACCTTCCCAGTTCTGGCAGGAGGGGGCTGGCAGTGCCGTTGGCTGTGGTGGTTGACTACACGGTGTGCAAACCTTCTTTATTTAGTGCATACATATCCCTCTCCTTGCTAAACAGAGGAGCAAAGCAAGGGTCTCCGAGCTGGGCAGCCGGCGTGGTCGGGGGTTTACGTGAGTGTGACACCGGAACAGACCAGCACAAACACTTACAGAATCACAGGCTGTCCTGGGTTGGAAAGGACGCACAGGGATCATCAAGTCCAGCTCCTGTCTCTGCACAGGACACCCCAACATTCACCCTGTGGGGTTGAGGGCATCGGCCAAATACTTCTGGAATATTGTCCAGCTTGACACCCTGACTGCTGCCCAGGGAGCTGCTCCAGTGCTCCACCACCCACTGGTGAAGAACCTCCTCATGTCCACCCTAACCCTGTCCTGGCACAGCTTCCTGCCGTTCCCTGAGGCCCTGGAAAGCAGGCTGCAAGGTAGACTCGGAGAGGAACTCTGCTTTCTGCTGCTCTGCTGTCTCCCCTGGAAAAAGAAAACATTGGATTTGAAAATGTCTGTGAGCAAAAGGAAGAAGCAGGAGGAGGGAGCCTGAGGAGCAACCTGGGTTACAGCTGCTCGTGCAGCGTAACAGCGCTGGCAAAGTCCACCGTAAACTGCACGGCGCATTAGCCTGTTGGTATGGATCTATTGATGGCCAATGTCCTTTGAGTTAAATAACAGTATAAACATGGATTTGTAGTCCTAAACTCCCTCCTGCCGTGTTTAATGAATTTTTAGTTCTGGATGTACATAAATAATCAGGCAAGTCAAACAACAGGAGTTATACTTTACAATGAGAAATAATTAAACTTAAAGTATAGACTAAGTCTCTTTTACACAATAAAATGTAAATAAAAAAAAAGTGAACTTGCTGAGCTTTAAAAGGCACATGCACCGACAGACGGGAGCCTTACACAAACAGTGTGTTTTATTCTAATGTAGGAAACATTAAGCTGTACCAAGAGTAATAACAATTCCTGAGAGCTGTTGGCAAAGAAAATCAATTTGAGGTTTGCATTCAGGAATTAATTTTTAATGTAGCTAATAACTCCAGTTGGATTCGTTAGATAAAATTAGAAATTCTTTATTAGGAAAGCATTATTTAAATATGCAAGTTTTTTCTTCTAACATGGACATTCAGTAGGAGTGCGGAAACACTGAGTCATGGTTGGTATTGCTCTTCTAGAAACTCGATAGGGAGCATCTCCTGCGGCTGAGACCTGGTACTCTAGAACACTGGCTTGGGTTTTTCTTGGGGTTGGATGGTGGGGTTTTGGTGAGTGTACTGTTATTTCATAGAATCATGAAATTGTTTTGGTTGGACCTCAAAGCCCACCCAGTCCCACCCCCTGCCATGGGCAGGGACACCTCCCACTGGATCAGGGGCTCCAAGCCCCATCCAACCTGGCCTGGAACCCCTCCAGGGATGGGGCAGCCACCGCTGCTCTGGGCACCCTGGGCCAGGGCCTCACCGCCCTCATCATTTCATATTATATCAATCACCCTCATTTCATATTATTTTTTTCATTCCTCTGTTTAGAAAGAAAAAGGTGAGCGAGCGAAGCCCAACCTTCAGTAGGCTGATCTGTGACACCCCTGAGTCTTTTGATACTGCCTTGATTTGTAATTGTGTTTTTCCCATTTTTAGCAAAAGAAATAAGGGAAAAATCAGAAATGTAACCTATATTATTATACTTTAATGTGATGTTCTACTTTTCTGTTTGTAGTTCTTGAAGTTTTTGTCTTACTTCATTAAACATTTAATAAATCACTGCCAGTTTTGTGACAGATTTTAACCATAACACAAACAGCAGGAGGTGTAAACTCAGTTCAGTTCGTATAGGCATATAATATCCGTGTCGACATCATCATCCCCTCCAGGCATATTGGCAGAACGGCCAATGGAAGCTAAGCTTTTTCCGACAAAGCTTCGAAAATAAAGTTTTCTTCTTTTATCTTACTACAAATCAATGGGAGCCCTTACAGCAAAATCCTATAAAATAACTTCAAACACTGCTTCATAGTCTAAAAATTTGTATTATGGCTAAACCACTTTGAAGTTTTATGACTGAAGTTTGGAGAAAAATGATTTAAGTGCTATCTGCTAGACATCAGAGTGTCAAAATTTCGCTCAGTTTTCTTGACACATAAACTGCTACCTACTCTATGGTTTTTTTAGGGGTTTTTTTCTTTCTTTCTTTTAACCACCTAACCTGGCTTGCTTGATAAAAGTTTCTTAACTGCAGTTTATCCCATTGAATTAATATCCTTTCAAGTTTCAGCTTAAAATAACTGATTACTTTATTTTTTGATTTTTAGCTGCTCTGCCAACGCAGGTGGTAAGGAGGTGGAGAAAGGAGCGGCTTTGCAAGTGTTGTATTGATTTTCGAGTAGAAAAGGAAGCAGAAAAAGTGCCCAAAACAACACGTTCACAGAACTCGCAGCCGTGTTCCCAGTTTGGGCCGTACTTTGGAAGAAAGTTTGTTGTGGCGAGCTGCTTCACCAAGGGCAGAGGAGCATCTCCTGCAGGGCAGGCTGCTCCTGGGACACCCAGAGATGGTGGCAGTGATTCAGGTTTCATGCTGCTCCTTGTCAACCGTGGCAGTGGAAGAGACCCCCACCCACGTCCCCTCGTGTCCCGACGCACGGCACGGGCAAGGCGATGGTGGAGCACTTTTTGTTGACATCGAGGTACCTGGAGAGCCAGGCAGTCATCAGCTGCCGCCAGCCTTTTCCATCAGGCAGAGTTTGGTCCTTTCAACCCTCTCAGTGCTCTGTGCTGCGCACTCTGCTCTGTCTGCCAACACCCCCTCGAAACACTGCTTGGAACCGCTTTCTTTGACTGAAGTGACCACGGAGTGCAAAAACCTGAGGAACGGCTTCGGGGGCATACAAAGAAAATCTCCGTCTAAGCCATACCTCTTCTATTTACTTTTTTTCTTATTTAATTTAAGAAATAATCAGAAAAGAATGTCAGAAGTCTTTGCTGTAGAAGGAAAATGGTGTTGTATTGTCAGTTACGACAAAGTGACAAGTGTCAGAAATCCAGAAGATGGTTTGCGTACAGAAATTAAGCAAGAGGCATGAAATCTGCAGAGCGATGGCAAAAAATGTAGAAAAACCCATCCAACTGTGTCATCCTGCGCAGTGCAGCCTTGCAAAATTTTATTCACCCAAGATGAGTGATTTGTTTTGATGGGCAAGCAAAATACAATCATTTGAGGGAGGAAGGAGGGAAAAGGGAGGGGGGGTCTGTTACCATCAACTCCGAAGAGGGTGGGTGAATAGATTTTGTGCCTGAGCTGGTAAATTTGTACTACAGCTCTGCATGGCTGGAATAATATAATAAACTGACTTAAATATAAATGCCATTTAGGAGCTATTCCATAGTGAACAGTTAAAATGATGGCATTCAACAGAACTGCCACAACAGAGCCTGCTGTTGCTGCTAATTTGCTGAAGTCGATCTGCTGCCTGTACCCCCTCCGCTGCTCCTGCTGCACCTCAAGGCATGCTGAGGGCTCATCCATCATGTGCCGGCTCATAACAAGGCAAGAAGAGGGAGCTGGATTGTAGCGTACAAGAAACTGAAGCGTAGGTCCAGGAGGTCACAGGAAACCATCAGCTGCTTAGAACTGGCAAGCTGGAAAAAGATCTCACTGAGGAAAAGATTGCATGAAGACGGTTGGCGTGTTCCTTCCGAGCAGCCATGGAGGCTGCGGTGAGAGGCGGTGGAAGCAGAGATGCGTGCGGGCAGAGCGATCCAGAGCACGCCGTGTCCCGGAAGGCCACATCGTGCTTGATAGGCTTTTAATGCAGAACAATTGCAAATTGCCATTAATGCTCCAATGGAGAACTGAGATAGGCAAGGTTTTTCCCTTCTGTCATGTGGCATTACGTCAAAAGAGTGGATAATAACTGTGATACATTAACCCCTCCAGAGAGTTGTGCTGACATACGCTATATGGGCAGGTTTTTGGCACCTACGTGCACACTGCCACCACTGAACCTCCAGACGGTTGCTCTCCCGTCGCAGGGTGCAGGGCATCGAACAGGCCCTGGGCACTAGCACGGAAACGTGCCTTACCTTTCCATGATCTTTTCACCTGGTCTCTTATGAGATTGTAGGAAGCCACAGCGGTTTATACTATGAGACGACGGCTGGGTGGGTGACGAACCTCCTGGCAAGCAGTTTAACACGTTCTTCCTAAAGCAATGCTCCACAATAAACCACCAGGCTGCACTGCACATGATAAAGCTCCATCTGACAACACAATCCAGACTTCACACCACCAGGCACGTCGATCAACATCTGAACTAACGTCAGAGCCTTCTCTTACTAATGAGCCACTGCACTGAGACGCAGCCTTGCTATCAGTCAGGTACCTGTAATGAGGTAGAATGAATGGCAAGACCCCTCTTCAGATGCTTCCTCTCTTGTAGCCACAGAGGGGCTTCATTGTTCCCTTATTTCAGTACAGACCACGAGTTTCATCCCGGAGGTCTCTACCAGTGTCCCACGCAGTTATTGTAGCGCCTCATTTACGTGGTAACTGCAGCTCTTTGGAGAATTCCTATTAGGAAGGGACCTTTTTTCCCTTCTAATCATTTGCAATCCCAATGCTTGCGCGCAAGGGCTGTAGCCCCAGTGCTTGCACATACGGACACCTTAATGTATGTTTCAAATTCAAATGAAAGCACCTTGCTGTGTCCCCAGGCAGGACACCTCCACACAGCACTCTTCTCTCCTTAAATTATCTGTTTGTCCAGCAGCTCACGCTTAGATTTTAAGCAGCAGCTACCACACAGCGGCACATCCTATGTACACATCCCTTAATATCACTGGAGGAACCAGAGGGATGTACTCCAAATCCATAGCTTTCCATCAGCGTAACAAAGGCACAGTAATGATTTCTTTATTTTCCTGTCGTAGTGCTGCGGAATGGCCTGCACTGAACAGTTACTGCCAGGCCCAGAGCTTCTGCCAAAACCGGACCGAGGGCAGTTTGCTAAAAAGGTAATTTATAGCTGCAGTGATTGAAGAAGTGCCCATAAGTGTAGGAGAAGAGCAGTCGATGGGCAATAAGGAAAGCTTCAGCATTCGATACAATCTCCCACTCAGCCTCTCCACGGTATTGTTTTTAGTTACTAAATGAAGAGCAGGGTGGTTTTGTTTCTGTACTGGGGTTAACGCTCAGCGCAGACAACTTGGCTATTATTTGTTACTCCTATCGCAAAAGTCATTACAGAAAAGCTGAGCTTGAGTTTGTATTGCAGGCTGAGGTTGTGACTCGTATCTTTCTCATCTTCCCAGAGATTTCAGTCAGGCTTTGTTTTTCTTTATCTTAAACCAACATCTTACATCTCTCAGTGGCAGGTCTCAGCATGCAATTATTTATTCACTTCTCATTCCATGCCACACAAAAAGGGTTATCAAGTTTGTGGGTTTGGGACTAATGAGCTGGTGGTTAACGCTTTTGAGGCAATTAACCAGCAGTATCACTTCTTACCAACTGACAGAGACGCTGTTGCTTTCAAATCTCTCCATGGGGCAACTCCTTGGTCTGGAGGAGCCCCTGCTTGCTTGCTCTGACAGACCGGCCCGCAGTGACGAGCGAGGGGAAGCTGTAACCAGCCCGTTCACTGGAGCCCTGATGTGGTGGTTTGCACGGTCTCTGCCATCAGTTGGTGGTAGATTGGGGCCGACAGGTTACTAGCACTCGGCAGAAGGATTTGCATTTGCTCCTCCATACACACGTCTCCTCTCAGGCCGGTTATCGGCAGCTTTTCACCCTGCACACGCCAGTCCTGCTGCCTGCGTTAGAGCCCGGCCGGGGCTCCCGCGTGCCCTGTCAGAGCTGGGATGCTGCAACAGTCCCGCAGGGCAAGCGGCACCTGGCGCGGGCTGAAGCTGCCCTTCGGGCTCCTCTAGCTGCTGCCACGGGACGAAGAAAGCAGACTCAGGATCAGGGTAGAGCAAGTACCCTCAGTGGTGGCTGTAACATTGTCCTTGACCGAGACACATGGATGAAAACCTGGTGAGGGAGTGATCAGATCTCCCTGGTGCATCCCCTTGTGAGAACCCAGAGCCTTTAATTCTTGTGCTCAAGCACCTACAGGGGAGTAACCTGGAAGGTGCAAATTTTTCCAGTGTCTTTAAAACACATGCCTTTAAAACACATACTTTTACTTCCTGACAGCCAAGATTTCTTGCTGTCAAATAATTTTTTGTGAAAACACTAATCCTCTACAGGCAGAATCATAGAGGTTGGAAAAGACGTCTCAGCTCATCCAGCTCAACCCTCAGCCCAACCCCACTGTCCCTACTAAACCACTTCCCCAAGTGCCACACCTGCACACTTTGTGAACCCCTCCAGGGATGGAGGCTCCCCATCCAGCCAGGGCTTCACCACTCTTCCACTAAAGATATTTTTCCTGATATCCAACCTCAACCTCCCCTGGTGCAACTTGAGGCCATTGCCTCTCATCCTATCTCATTGAAAATGGTTGGGTTTTTTTTTGTTTCCAGGATTCATATTTCACTTGAAGCTTAGTTTTTACTAAGCTTTTACTATAAAAATAAGCGTGTCGTTTTCTTATCAAATTTGCTCTTGTCAACAGGCCATATTTTTTTTGTCACAGTGCACTCTGTGGTGTCCTTGCTGACCCACTGGGCTGTGGGAGGAGAGTCCTGCAATGTGTGAGCCGCAGGTCCCGGCGCTGGGCACCCACCAGCAGCTCCTGCCAGAGAGCGATCCTGAGGGCACCACGGGAGGAACGGGAGAGAGCTGCCCCTTGCTGGGGCAGGCGCTGCAAAGGAGGCTGCCTGCACCCCTTCCCCGCTCGTGGTGATAACAGCCAAGCCTCCCCAGCACCTCCGCACCTCAGGGAGAAGCCCAAGGAACCCTATTGTGCAGCCTGGACTGAGCATCCCACCAACACCGAGGACAAGCGTGGCAAGCACGCTTCACATGGCATGGCAGCCCCTCAGGAGACAGAGCCAAAGCCGCAGCTTCTTCTCCCTGAAGCACACCCTGCTCCCAGGCCTCTGCTCCCTGGTTTTTGCCAGCAGAAGCCTGCATGACCCTGGCTGCAGCGGAAAGAGGGACGCTGCTCCCAGCAGCGCCGCTGCCGCTGGCTAACGGCTCAGAAAAGCACTGCTGGGGAAGCACAGCAGCTCTGAAGGTACGGCAAATAAAATAAATCCACCAGGCTATGGGGAGGTAATGTTCCACCTGAGATTTGTATGCAAACTCTGAAATATTAAAAGCACCCTAGTGACGGCATTGCTAATTAAAAGGATAAAACGTTCGTGTGTAGAGAACAGATTATTTAAGACATAAATTATTTCTTATTAGGATAATAGTGTCTAATTAAATGTTGAAAGAGCTGGATAGCAGTTTACACTGTAAAATGATCTGTTAAACATGTTCCCGTTAACATCAATACAGCTATTGACAAGCAGGGCCAATTTTGTTTTACTTTGAGAGAGCAGACAATAGCAAGTTTTACCACTGCTACCTTATTTTACAAGCATTAATGAACAATTAACCAACACTAGCACTCTTTCCATCTGTAATCCTGTAGTAGGATCACTAATCTCCACCACTAGCAGCTAATGATGAAGGTCTCTTAAGCTTCACTTCTTATCTCAGCCAGTTCTTAATACTCGCATAAGTATGCTTTCTGAGCAGGGCGGCCCCCCATGGCTCCGCGACTCGAATACAAAGGGCTGGTGAAATTTTTGAAGGGTTTTCTGTTCAATAACACTTCTATACTTATGTTTGCCTTCCTACAACAACAAACACAAGTGATCAGCAGAGGACTAGCAAGGTCACCAAGGGCTCTGTGTTTCCATACTTGTTCTAATACTTTTAAGAATGTATTCATGCCCTATTATATATATTCCCTGGCTGCTCAGGCAGAAGCTCTAAACTGAACTAAACTGAAATGAAATAAAGGGGAAAAAAACAGAGGACTAAAACAGTATTTACTTCAAGAACAAGTTTGCTGTCTGTATTGAACAAAAGAAAGTTGGAAAGTGGCTGCCATTAAAAATAGATGCAAGATAAACTGAAAATTTTATGGTACACAATACCCAGGACGTTTTCTAAATTCTCTTTCAGAGTGATCCTGCGTGCACCGCCCACACGAGAGCTGTGCGCTGGGATGGCAGGGACGGCAGCGACATCACCGGTCTGCTGAGCTTTGCCAGCAGAGCTAAGCCAAGCCAAGGCAGCAACATCTTCCCAGCCAGGAAGCTGAGAGTACGGTGGGCTCTGTCCTCACCCCCATCAGAAGAAGGTCTTCCATAGTCACCCCAGCATTAAAGTGGGGTGCAATTAAAACTGGGCCATGAGGGCCTTCAAGGGTATCTTTTGCTTTTAAGAGAAGTGGACGTACCTAAGCAAGATACATTTTCCCTGTTCCATTTTATTTACAACATGCACCAGGCTTGAACACATCTCCATCCCAAGCAGAATTCAGAACAACTCAAAGATCATTTCCCGGCCTAAAAGAAAGCTTTGACTCATCTACTCAAGCTGGGTTCAAACATCCACAGGAGCTGCTGGGGTTGCTGGAGCCACTGAACTGTAGGTGAGCAGAAGGCTGGTTCCAGTCAGGGAGGTGATACGGACCCACCAAACCCCCCACCCTGCCCCTGCCTGCATTAAGCTGTGTGGCTGATGGATGAGCAGCAAGTTTCCCTGTCATACTCGGAGCTGGAGGTACATTCTCAGCTTGCGACAAGTGTCCAGGAGCTGAGAACAAATGCATCTACCAGCTGTAGCCTCAGAGACATTTCAGCAGTAACTAGCATTGCTAGGAAATACGCTGTCTAAGCAGACAGAAATTGGGAGTTAATGTTCCTAATGCAATCAAAAGCCACCTCCTCGTATGCTCTGTTCCAAGACATCTTCTAGTCTGAGGCATACGAGGAAGCTGAATTCACCTGGCACCCATGGCTGAGAGATGTCTTGGGAAAAGCTCCTGCTGAGCATCGCAGACACTAATTGGCCCCTGCACAGATACCGACTGGGTTTTGTTGTGTTTCTACAATGCATATCACAATGCTGACCTTTTCCTTCACCAGAGCTCCTCAGCACAGACAATAAATAGAACTAATTAGAGAAAAAAAAATGCTTGTCCTGTACCTCTGCAGGAATCGTGACTAAGCCTCACTCTTACCGCGTTGCCTCCACTCTCGGCGACTGCGACTGTCCCTCACGGCCCGCGTGGCTGCGGCACCTGGGCGTGCAGAAGGAGAGGAGCGCCGGCTCAGGACAGCCACTCCACGGGGATGCGTCGGGGGCAGATTTCTGGGTGGGACACGAGGCCAGCCTTATGGAAAAGTACCATCTTGGTCCTAAAGAAGGCTGGGAGCATGTGGTGGCAGGAGCAGGCATAAAGAAAGGAGAGGGCTCGCATTAGGGACATGGCTTAGTGGTGGACTTTGCAGTATGAGGTCTACGGTTGGACTCAATGACCCTTAAAGGTATTTTCCAACCTAAATGATTCTGTGATTACATAGGATGCACTTTGGTGGGTTTATTTAAATTGCTGGTGGGTTTATTTAGGTTGCCTGTATATTTAACCATGAGATTCACCTGTTACCCTGACTGCACACCAATACTTGAGCCATCTTCATCCAAGCTCAGTTGTACCCACACCAGGGAGAAGAAATGGAACTGTTTTAACACACTCCGTCTGTACCAAAAGGGTAAGTTATCCAGGGCAGACACCTGCAGTAACGCAGCTGAACCCATCGTGATACCGGACATAACCCATAGGCCCACATTTTCCTGCACTGCCCAGCACTCCATCAACAGAGCCCAGGGAAGATGTTTGGAGAGGAGGAAGCAGTCTCACTAATTCAATGGACAGAGGGTGGTCTGTTGGATGTTATTCTGCATCTCCTGCACGTGCACAGCTCTCTACTCCAGGGCTGTTAGCAGAGGCAAGAACAGCAGTAGTGTATGGGCTGCTGAAGGAACAGCCTGGTCAAGTGGTTCCTTGCATCAAGCACAGAAACTAGCAACTATTTTACTTCAACTGCTCTCAAAATGCTCATTTACTTCCATTTAATTTTCATGTTTTCCCAAAGTGATGGCATTTTTACTCCTACCTGCGGTACAAAGAAAACGTCAGTGTTTAGTGCACTGTTCCCTTTTTTATGATATGATAACAGGGAAGAGAGAAGCTAATTAATAATATTGTTTCCAAGATAGCAAAAGAGCTTGTCTGTGATGATAGTGCTTTGAATTAACCAAGCCAAAACCTTGGTTCAACATTTCCACTTTGTAGATATTGGAGAAATCCTCCACCCCCACCCAGCGCACATATTCATTACCCAAATTGCCTGTCCTCAAAGTGATAATATAGTGTGGTGTAACATGCCCCGACAGGACACAAATTGACTCTGTGCCTAGATACTACACAGACAGTGTAAAGCAAATATCTCACTCTATTATCTGTTGTCTCTATGAATCAACAGATTACATGGTTCACTGGGTAGCTGAATAACTTTTACACAGTTTGCTCATATCTATTTACACATATTCTACAAAAAAATGCATTAACACTAAAGAACAAATACAAAAAAAAAATTGCACCCGCACAATCCAGACAAATTACACATGTGAAAAAAACAGAATAAACAGTCGTGCTTAAATTTCATGTGCAATGTCCGTAGATTAAAAAAAAAAAGGAGTCATCTCTAACAACAGAAACTTGAGACAATAGTCCGTGGATGGCACTAAAAACCCTTAAAAGGAACGTTATAATTTCTGATAAGTTATGTTTGTAGCTGAGATTACATATCACATTCTAAACAGACCTTAATGTTCCACAGAGCAGAGCTATAACCACGGAGGGGGCTTCACTGATGACCTCCATGAAGATGCGCCCCCACCACCTCTAAGCTATGGCCACTCAGCGCACCACATCTCCTGTGTTCACTGTCGCTCCTAGCTGTCCTTTTGTATTATATACCATTTTTTGGAAGAGGAAGCAGCAGGCCATGCTCTCCCTTTTCCTACCTCGTGTGACAATGCAGTGGGCTGGACGGTTTGGCCCAGGTGGCCCTGGAAGGCAGCAGGGCTGCAGCCAGCTGGCCGGGGTGACACAGCTCTCACGCTGCCCTTGGACACGGTGCTGCCTGCAGCTCTTGTCCTGGCTTATCAGCTCCTTCCAGTGCCACACTTCAGAAGCAAAAGCAAAGACCGTGCAAGAGAAGATGAGAAGATGCCTGTGCAGTGCAGCACCTGGCGAATCCCAGAGCGCTCAGATTCCCCCCATACACGCAAATATTTACATGCTTTATACACACATGGTCTCCCCGGGCAAGTTTTCCTATCCAGCATCTCCAGCGATTCTCTGCATCGCTCTGCCCCCATCTCTAACACTCCAATGCAAGTGTTTGCACTGGTGTGTTACAAACCGTTCCCCCTGCTCGCCTTCTCTGTTGCCCACAGCCAACTCTTCTCCCTCCCAGATCCCATTTAAGCCTATTCCAGACCCACCTTTACTGCGTCTCAATCTAGACAGTAACTTTTTGCAGCAGTCACTACCTTGCCCTCAAACAGCGGTGCGAGAAGCTACGGCATTCAACTCTTGCCTGTCTCTGTGTCCCTGACACACCTTCTTCCAGCAGCAAAAGCAGCTCTCCAATACAAACACAAGCAGGGAGAACTTTGCTCCGCTTAATTATCAGGTGCTTTATTCCTTTTTTAAAAAAGGAAAATTCATCTTGGATTTCTGGGCCAATTATTTCAAAGCTGATGATATGATGGAGTAAAACTGTTTAAAAATAGGCATTGTCCCACGTGGAAATTAAACGGTTGATTTGCAAAACCTTGTGGCTATTAATCTCATTCTCTTTGACAGAAGGGCAACTGCCGTTTCAAGATTAAAACCGAGGGATGCATTTAACTAACTTTATCTTTAGTAGTGAGTAGTACCTGTTTGCAGGTATGAATTGTTGTGAAAGAAAGGCTTTTCAGCCTTAATTAAGTGGGAACTGAACAGCCCAAAACTGCTGGATATTGGGTTTTTGAGAGCGTGGAGTGAGGGGGGTTTCTAGTGTTCCGAGTTGGTTAATAATATTTCAATTAAAAGTGAGGCTTTGTTAAAAGTGGTAGATTTTCTTCTGCAAAGTATGCCATGCCTGCTACTCTGGGCAACAAATCCTACATGCCTTTGGTAATGGAAGATGCTGTTGTAACAGCCTTTTGTGCATCCTGATTGAAAATTCAGCTACATAACCCTCACTGAACTGTTTATCTTATGTACTTATTTAACTAACATTCAAACTGACAAGTCTCCTATTTCTGGGCTTTCTTTTTATACTTTAATGTATGCCTTATCAGATGAAGCTCAGATACTACCAAACTTTGCATGTTTTTGATTTTGCACATAAACTGAAGGGCAGAATTCCAGTCTATGTCCTCAGTCATTCAATTTTTCAAGATCTTTGAACAAGACTTCAAACCCTGCAAAAATACAACCCAAATACAGACTTGCTGCTCTGTCTGTACAAATACGTGAAAGAAACTGGTATGTCAAGTTTCAGTGTAGGCAAGCCTAATTGAAGCTTTAACTACATTCGAAACAAGAGGCAGGCAGCACTACCGAGCTGCTTTATTCAAGGGCAGAAAGACATTCAGGAATAGAGCTGCTCGAAGTATTCATTACAAATAAATTACCCAATTAATTTAGGCAATTTTTCTGATCATTAATAATTTACGAGCTGCTCCTGACGGTGGTGGATGTGTGCATCAGCCCTGATCCTGACAACACTCAGACACGTGTTTAGCTCTTCGTATTCCCCATAATCCCATTGAACTCCATCAATTTTCTCTGTGTGCTGCAGGTGAGCCTACAGAGAGCTTGTGAACAGCTTGTTTCCCTGGGTGGTTTTTTGAGGAGTAATCATTTGCCTGAGTCATGTAACAATGTGTCTGCACCTAATTGGATAAATGACAGTTCTCCAAGAGGACACGTCTTTTTTCACACAAAGAGGTTTTGATTTGAATAAAGCAGCAGTTTCACAGACATCGTGGAACTGTTGGAATAGGTCCAGAGGAGGCCACGGAGATGATCCAAGGGCTGGAGCACCTCCTCTATGAGGACAGGCTGAGAGAGTTGGGGTTGTTCAGCCTGGAGAAGAGAAGGCTGCAGGGAGACCTCGGAGCAGCTTCCAGCGCTGAAAGGGGCTCCAGGAAAGCTGGGGAGGGGCTCTGGATCAGGGAGTGCAGGGAGAGGACAAGGTGGAACGATTTCCCGTTGAAAGAGGGGAGATTAAGATGAGATTAGGAAGAAATGTTTTGCTGTGGGGCAGCCCTGGCCCAGGGTGTCCAGAGCAGTGGTGGCTGCCCCAACCCTGGAGGGGTTCCAGGCCAGGTTGGATGGGGCTTGGAGCCCCTGATCCAGTGGGAGGTGTCCCTGCCCATGGGACTTGGAGGTCCCTTCCCACCCAAACCATTGCACGATTCCACAAAAAACGAATGCTGATGTGACTTACTGATAATAGGGAATAAACCAGGACATACCGTGCATGAACACAGAGCACAGGAAGGGAGGGTTCTGAGTGCAGTTTGGCCACAGGTACCTTACAAAGAGCAGTGCTCCCAGGAGAGGGTGGAAGTGGAAATGCCGTGTGTTGGAAAGCCTTCTTGAAAAAGGAAGGCATTCCAAAAACCCTGTTGTGTGATTTGGCTTCCTGGCCTGTATATCTACCCTAAATTTTTCCATCCTAGATGATTCGCAGGTTCTTGTGCCAGCTCTGCCAGCACCGCACCCGGCTCACTCCGTGGCACTCGAGGAAGCTGTGGGCTGTCTCTGCTCTGCCACACCTGTCCAATGCACTTGGGGGAGGGTTGAACGGTTCTTATTCCCAGTGCTTTAAGGAGATCTTATTATGAAATACTTCCGAAAGAAGAAAATAATTATGAGTTAGCCACTTTATAACGAGCTTTCTCATGTGCTGGTTCCTGTTTCTCCAGGTTTTTTGTACCTCAGTTAACACTCTCTCAGATATACTCAAATATTGTAGGGGGTCCCCTGTAAATAAGATGTAATTAAATGTAACTATTCTCGTTGATGGTTTAAACAATTATGCAAATGCAGCGCTATGCTGACAGCCAGGTGTAATGCCATGCGAACTTTCAATTACCTGCTGTCCACCAACTGCTGCCTCACTCAAATCAGCATAAATTGCAGATCACTTGGGTTCTTTCCAGAGAGACTCAGCCAAACGCACTCTGATCCCAGAGCCTGACATAACCGAACATGATAGCTAAAACACAAAGGGAAGCGGGCTTATTTTTGTATCTGATATCTGACAACAATGTGGATATAGTGAGTATTTGATTCAATTTTGTGTGTCAGATGGCAGTGGAGCAGACAATAAGGTGTCCGCAGTATTTATGAACAGGCAAACACCACAGTTCACTGACGAGGCAAAATAATTTTAGGTAGCACTGAACCTGTCTGCTTGCATTAGGTTGGGGCAGATTTCTAGGTTGGATAGAAAAGCTGCAATTTATTTTTTTCCCTTTCAGAAAAGGCTGATAACCGCTCTCCCTGCTAGCACAGAACACAGGGCAGCTCTCACCGCTAAGCCTTTTTGTCACCCTCTCGTGTAACTCTTCTTTTAACAGAGCCACTTTCATTTGCACTCAGCACAGTACGGGCATCAGTCAGATTGATGCATGGTCCACACAGCGTAGGAAAAGAAACCTTACCCCTATGGTCCCAAGGAGGAATAACCTTCTGGAGTCTCAAATCAAATGGCTCTGGACTGTTCCACATGCTCCATGATAAGTAAACGCAGATACTAATACATCCAGTCTTTCTCTCCAATCAAGCATGGGGGGTTTGCTGCCAGTGCTCCACTGGGCATCAATTAGGAGGAATATTAACACAATTTCTATTAGAATTTTGCTTCACCCTGCCAGAAGGAGCTACCGCAGCCCACGATCTAACAGCCACGCTGCCAATACTCCACGGGTTCAGTTCACACATTTGGGGACAGAGATGGATATTTCCAGGAGGTCCAAAGGCAGCAGAGGTCTACGCATCAAGACCTACCTGTGGCCCATGTGGTGCTCTAACCAACCCAGTGCTCTTAAATAAATGCCAAATCCAAACATAAGTGAGAAACACTACATTAACAGATGCTCTCCTTGACTGAAAGATCTAGAGGTACATGGGAACTACTGATTCGGGGGTTAGACACCACTGGGCTTCTAGTCCAAAACTCTCTATATTCACATTATTTTGGGGAAGGAATAAACTGGGAAACCAAACGTCACTCTCGACTGTGTGGCCACTAATCTGGTGACATGGGTACCAAGGAAATTTTGTCCCCAAGAAGGTAAAGGTACCTTTGTCCTCCATCACCCCAGGCTGCCCAGGGCAAGTGGGGCAGGGGAAAGACACTGTCTCTTTGTCAAAAAAGGAGGAGCTGTGGGAAGTCCCTGGTGCCTGGCCTGGCCATGGCTGCTCCTAGTGCGGCCAAGAGCTCCGTCACTGCCCCCAAACCTGCTCCTGCCCCCGCCCCGCAGCCAGCGCCTGCTGCCCAGCCAGTGCCTTGCTGGGGCACTCTGCCTCCAGCTCCTGTAGTGTTTCAGTCAGACAGAAGCTTTACTCAGGGGATGAGGGAGGTTGGGGAAGAAAGGAAGAAAAAAAAATTAACTATTCTCTCTCAGAAAGTTTCACAGTGATCCTGTGAATTATTCTTTGAATCTGACCATATTCAGAAACATATTTTCCCTTAGAATTGCCAACTGGCCCCGAATTCTCTGCCCTGACTGCACTCAGAAGTCTTCGTCCTAATCCCAAACTATTCATCCCAACACTTCTGCTGCCATCAATAGATTTAAGATGTTTTTAATGCCTTCCTTGAACTTGCCTTGTCTCCTGTCAGCCAGCCAGAAGTGGTTTTTATCAGGAATAAGATTCAAAGAGCCTGCCCTGCAGCAATCCCATCGTGCACTTCTTTGTCAGAATCCTAATGACGATTTATATATACTTAAGAGACTATCTCCAGCTGTAAAACTGAAAAGCTTCTGGGGGTCTGTACAGTTCCCTGACCTCAGACCTATTTTTATATTTTGATCTTGGGGATAGTGCCTCCCAACACTCCGAATCCTCAAGTTATCCCTGCAGTAACAAAACACCGGCTTAACCAGTAGTAGCAAGACTTAAAACAGGGCACTCAGGATCAAAGTGGCTAACAAACTTGAGTATTAGCTACTGCGCCAGCCCTAGAGATCGCCACATCAAACTGTAGCGTGAACATGGCTAAGCCTTCGCGCTAAAACTAAACATCGTGCGTCCAAAGAGCCATTTTGGCTGAGGTGTGTATGAAAGCGTGCTCAATTTACCGTGCTAAACGGGCACCCACCACAGACGCTGTCCTCCCAAGCAGAGAGCAATTATACAATTATGTCGCTTTTAGGCTCCAAGGAGCTATTTTTAGGATTTTTCCCATGTTGTTTGCTTTTACTTTCATCTCAAACAATTACATAAGAGATTTTACCCTACTGATTGGGAAGAAATGAGGAAATAGGGAGAGTGCGAGAGCACCGATGAGTCTGGATTAAGAAAAAAACATAGCTGGGATAAGGTTCTGTCAATGAACTGACACTTCATTTTCTCTCCATTGTCTCATTACCAGAAGAGCAGTACACCAGCAACAAGGATGATCACATGAAGGCGGGAAAACACAACTGTCAGGCTTCAAGGACAAAGCCTATTCTTACATTGCCATTCCTTAAATCCAGACATTAGAGCAAAAGGAATGAGAAAAAAGCAGCTCACTCATGGATAGCTTACTGAGGATATGGCAAAAGATTATGCTAATCTTCCCTTCATTGTCCTCTGCAAAATGTTTTCATACCATGCCTTTTATCTGTGGAAGGGATGCACAACCTCTCAACTCTGTGACAGGGAGCACTTTCTGTGTGGTTTCTGCGTAATTAACACCAGCACTAGACCTTTTCATTTTTGCTACTCAAGCTTATGGCCTTTTAAGGGTACCCACAGGGGAGCATCCCTCACCCCTTTGCTTGTGGCCTAAGTGATAGTCTCAGCTTATCCTTAGCTACGTATACCATCTGTTAATAGCAGAAGGATCAAAAACTTTTGGCTAGCCTGCGTTTTCCAAAGAATGGGGGCAGGCAGCATAAACAACACATTAGACAAGATTTCTAAGAGTTTTAATTCTGAGTTGGAGCCTAAAGACTTTTGGTTTTATTTAAACTGCCGTTGCTTTATTGTCTAGATTACGTTCACATGCCCAGTCATCTTAGGAGGAGGCTTGAATGAGATGAAAGTCAGCGTTTAAGATGAAATCCACTCTAACACAGTCTGATTTTGTCCAAGTGTGATATGTTGGATACCTGCATATTTTGGCAATCTGCACACAATAGAGTCTAAAGCTGCAATTTTGCCCTAAAGTGGTCATCTCACTTTTTCAGAGTAAAATCAGACCCTTGAGAGTGTATTTGATACTGACGATAGTGGGGAAGGCACCCCAACAGTGACACAGGGATTGCCTCCGTGCACCACAGCTCCATCTGACTCTCACAATCAGACATTCGCCTTATTTGTCTCCAGAAGCTGTGGAACGCTTAAAAAGCGAGAACAACATTATTAAAAGCTCTCTCTTTTGACAAATTATTGTGGTGCTTCCGCATTAATAATTGTTTTCACCAGCTTTCCTACACACAGATTTTATCTAATTGAGAGTGGAGGGGTTTTAGCGCTTTCTTGTCCAGGCGCACGATTTACCCAGTCCATTTTCACACCAGGCCTCGCCATGCTGCCCCCCGGCCCCCGCGCACAGGCACACCGTGTTTCTTCTGAAGGCAGAAACACACAAGCACCTTTCACAGAGTGTTTTGGAGGTTCCCTACCTGCTTGCTCCCTGCTCACAGTGCAGCAGGCACATCTAGCGCAGGGCCATGAGCTGTGGATCCTTTGGCTTGTCCCTGCCATTCCCAGACCCACTGAGGCTCCACCTTTGTCTCCTGCCGCTGCTGAGTTTGTGGGAAGTCCACCAGCAGCCAAACGCATCAAAACCAGCGATATTTTGGTAGTGTCCATGGGACTGGGCTAGATTCAGATGAGAACTGGAAAAAAAATGTTTTGCTGTGAGGGTGGGGAGGCCCTGTCCCGGGGTGCCCAGAGCAGCGGGGGCTGCCCCACCCCTGGAGGGGTTCCAGGCCAGCCTGGATGGGGCAGAGGGTGGGACTGGGTGGGCTTTGAGGTCCTTTCCAACCCAAACCATTCCATGAATTTATGATTATTACTGAAGCTGCTTTGGATGTGGATGACACTGTAGAGAGTGACCAGACATCTACATTGCCTTTCTGGGAGTGATATTGGACAGACAGATCTAAACTCCTTTATGGTCTGTCCAGAAGCACCAGATATGGTTACATGGTAGAGATGGGCTAAAAACGCAGTTTTTCTTTCCCTTTCCATGTGCATTGACGTGCTCTCTCCTCCCCGAGAAAGACAAATGTGCCTTGAGATAGTCTGGCAACGTGACAGATGGTAACTACCACTGTGGCTTATTATAGTGCTGCCAATGTCTCAGATGTGCATTAAACTCATACACTGACAGGAATCCTCAAGAAAATGTTGTTCTACATTTTTCTGCACAGGCATATTCCCTTTTCAAACAAAAAAAAACAAAGACACAAAGATTTAAAACCCTATTTGCCAGGATGTCCTGCACCGGAGGGTGAATGCTATAGTGAAACTCTGTTCCTGATCTGAAGTAACACCGTGTTCTTAAATCCTAAGACCAGCTCGTTCATTGCTGCACATAAAGAACTTGAAAGCCTCATGACTTCAGTCAGTTCTCTCGATGACCTGAAGTTTCTATCTGCCCTACACAGAAACAGGCTGCTAAATAAGCGGTTAAAAGAGAGAGCTTCAAAAAACTTCCATGTGGGAGTAAACAATTAATTAAATTCATATCACTTAAGTGTTATGAATGAATGAATGAATGAATACAGCTTATTTTTTTTCTTAAACATCCTCCTTCAAACTGTTAAGGCCTTCTACATCCTCGAGTCCCATCAAAACCAATGCAAATTCTGTATCAATGGAGAGCACAAGTGGGTCATAGGATGTTTGTGTTCACCTTTCCTCTCTGGAAACCTGGGCTGAAATCCTGCATTAGGTGGCAAACACACAAAAGTGCTGGTTGCTGGCAATCCCTGTCCACGCCAGAAAAACCAAGCCATAAGTTGCCATTATACCTTCCTTTTGCTTAGAGAGACTGCCAAGAAAGAATCTTTAGAGAAATGAGCTCAGGCTGCCAGGATAAAACAAAGTGAAGAAGTTTCCCAGCATCCAACCACACTTTGTCAGGCTCAAGCTTAGTCCTACGAGTCTTCATTTTCATAGGCACTGCCAATCAATAACATCTCATCTCACAAAGAAATTTAGGAAAAAGGAATCGCACTGAGGGCTGTTCCCACAGACTCAGCTGCTGTGAAGCTGTCAGAAAAAAGTGGGAAAACAAACATTTTTTTGCATTTTGAAACTGCTGTACAAGAAACAGCTCATGAGCTGGAGAGCAGAATTGGAAGCCACTTTTGTGTTCTACGTCAACACAAATCACTCAGGTTGCTGTTGTTATAAAAACACTGTTCTACAGAAATAATTCCAGCAACAGTTTTTTTGCTGAATTCAAGCAGAATTCACATAATTTGTGTTGAAAATTGAAAAAACAGACTGCCCACACAGCGTCCGCACTATAAAACAGATTGGAGAAACCATATAAAATTTGAGAGGTGAAAAAGTCACACGGTAGATTTTTACTCTTTCTTCTAAAAGGGAAATATCTCAGTGCATGCAAAAAGAAAAAAGCCCACCCAGCAGAGAGGATCTTTTTGTCTGGCTCTTATCCAGCTCCGCTCCACGGAGTTACCTCTAGTCTGCACCACCATAAGTGAAAAGAGAAGAATACACGAGTTCCACAGGACAGATTTTCAGTTCATGCAAACTGGAACAGTTTAAGATTGCCCCCGTGTCATGTGGACAACTCTAAACAATCTTAATGGGGCCATTTACATGCAAATATAAAAATATAACCCAAATATAACATTTAAAAGGTGCCAAAATTCACAGCAGGCTTTCAGTACCCACTGAATAATAATCCTTGGAAACTGTCTGACTTCAAAAGAAGACAATTTCCTTCCCCACCTTCAGCCAGGATCCTGGTACAGCCACACTCCAAACAAAACTGTGCTTGTAGGAGGAAAGCCTTCATTAGACTCAAACCGATAAGGTCAAAACCTTTGGCTCATCGCCCATAACTCTGATGTCTTTTAGAAGTTTCTGAAATGTTCCCATGATTTTGGGGAGAAAAAAAAAAATAGAGAGACACTAACAAATTTACCTCAGTGAGCTTTTACAAAGTTATGCTCAATAGAACGTCACTCCCAGTAGCAGATCTGTTAAATCTCCTATTAACTAGAGACAAAACCTCACCAGCAACTTGGGTTTTTTTGTAATAGACGCACAACTGATCTGGTTTGAGTTTCATAAAACTGGCAGCCCACCGTCCCTGTGAGTGCCAACAATCACCGGCAATTTCTGTCCCCAGCAATGCAGTTTTGTGGAATTATATCACCCAGATCTCGTACCCCTCTGCAAACCGCATTGCTGTGAAAACACCGGTTACGGGCTGCCTAGAGTTTTACTTGCTATAAGCTGTTTAGGCCACATGAAACCTGCAATACACTGTTAGATCTTTACAAATTTCATGAAATCTTTTTCGGATATCCAAAAAATCCTGAACCGCTTGAATCTTTTGTCTGCCGGCACTGGGGACTGACCCCTAATCTCTTTCCCAGCCAGGATACTAAATCTGTAGCCAACCTTGTCACTGACTCCAACAGCTGCTTAAATTCACCAGAGGGGATAGCAGCAATCCTACTTCTAAAAGAACACCACAAGGCTTACGTTCATGATGCCTTGAGGAGACACTGAAAGGAAGGTCAGAGGTGAAGAAAAGATAAAGTGCCGTACAAGAAGATCAGTAAAGTTGAATCTTCTTGATGAAAAACTCATGTCTGCTTCTTCAGGATGCAAACAACATAACTTCATTTCAAAAAGCCTCTGGTTTTTGTTGATTTTTTTTTCCCCCTTCTCTTTTGGTTTGGAGTATTTTGAAGTTTATTGAAGGATTTTTTCCTTTTTTTTTTTAGGTCAGAGCTCTGTGCATCTAAAAGCCTTATTCAGTTGTTCTTGTCACGAGTACTTTGTCTTACACAGGCTGCATTACTCTTGTAAACAGAGGCAGCATCAAAGTGAAAGCAGATAGAGTCACATCAGTGGATTAAGGCCTTCTGCATGATAAAGTAGCTACCTAGGGTGGGATAAACTTAATATGTGAAAGAATGTTATTGAGGAGGAATAAAGTGCCAAAACTCTGTCATTCTCTTCGTAATGTCCTAATCTAATGCCTGACACCAAGGCCTTAGGCCAGTGTTAGTGTTAATCAATGAAATACCCATCTGTGTTCCCTGTCCTTATCGCTATTTAAAACTAGCCTAAACTCAATTATTTTCCCTTAGAGACCAAGATGGGATATTAAGTTGAGTGAAAGGGATTGTGTCCCACAAAGAAATCCCAGTGTTAAAATGCAGAGGTGTCAACATTGCTAACTAAGTTTCAGTTAAACAGAGATTAAATGCTAGTTCTTTGGGCATGAAACACTGCATAGATTAAATCTGGTTAAAAATCCTTATTTAGAGAGTGGCTAAAAACTGTTAAGCAGTTTAATCAACTTATAATGTAAATTTTGTTCCCTTGTATGCATTATTTATCCCCTGCAATAAGCATTGTACAATAAATGTTTGAAAAGCACACGGCTAAAGCAATAGGAAAGCAGAGCCTCTCGCTGTTACCCAAAGCTGAGAACGATACAGACGTTGCCAGATATATAATGGTTATCTGAGGAGTGCGTAATTTATCCCAGGAGCAAACTGCAAATCTTATAATTCAGGGCTGCTGTAGTCACAGACGAGTTATGGTGGTGTTTTTCACAACTGGGATTAATCTCACATCCCACCGATGCTCATTATTGTATTTTTGGTTTGTATCACCAAGGTATAGAACATTATCTATTTGATTGTACTAAATTTCCCAACTTGTCTGGCTTGTCTTTTGTGCCTTTTATTATTAATTAGAACTCTGTCAAGACAGGAGAACTCTGCAGACTTACACGGACATTAAGAGCATTTTCAAGTGGGAATACAGAAGAGATAAATAAACCTCCAAATTAACAAGGAATAAATACTTCAGCTGCTTTGTAACAAGCACTTTCCGGGTTAATTTCTGAACAGCCTCCGTACTGAACTCACTGTGTGCATTTCTTTAGAACTTTCTATTTCCTTTTTTAATTGTACATTAACAGGGAGTGATGCACCACCACAAACAACTTTTTGTTGGTTTTGGCAAATCTTTTCATGTTGACAGTCAAAAATGTTACATAAACTAATAGCAAAAACATTTTCTTCTGAAAGAAAAGTGAATTTTGTTAGGTATATATGAATTAAAAAGTGACTAAAAATCGGGTAAACATTTCTAGTATGACCATTATAGCCGAACCAGAGTAAAACCAGACAGGACATCTCTTTGGCTCATTTTCTCTGCCAGTAATTCTCCAAGTGCAAACATCCCCATGGTCCTGGTCTCACTCTTAGACTCCTCACTCACCTGGTTTTGGCTCAGGACACTTTTTGGTTTCTCTTTGAACCACCACTATAATTTTCTCGATTGCCACTTCACATCTTTGCTTGGCGTCTCGAGCAAGTTGCAGAGAAGGCAATAACATTTTCTTACCACTGGTTGAAACCCCACAGGATGCTGAGAGGGATGGGGGGGTTCAGCCAGAAACATGGGCATAAATGCGATGGAGTTTCCTGACTGTGAGGGTCCCTGCTCTTTCTTTCATCTCTCCAGAACACACACTTTCTCACTGGTAAGCAAGATGTCTGTTTTCCCCTTTGCAGAGTAGCCTCTGCTATTTTAGACTATAAGCCTTTTTAATTTAAAACATAACAGATTTCTGTCTCAGTTACTCGGGACCCCAGACATGGGAGCTGGTTTTATGCGATATACAGTCAAGAGGAAAAAACAAACATGATTGTGTGAGGGGTTTGTGTTTGGTTTGTTGTTGCTGTGGGTTTTTTGGGGTTTTTTTCCAAGAGGGAAGGATACAGCATTTCAAATTATAGGCAGTTCTGAAATTTCGGTTTACACAGTGTGGAAAATGTAAGTAGTTCTTGGGTCATTTAGATATTTCTCAAGGTGACTGTTGGAAAAGTTCATAAAAAAGCATTGTTTGAAGCCTGAAAAAGTAATTTTGCCAAGATTTATGGGCAGTATTAAAGACTTGAGGAACTAAGGGATTCAAAAAATCTTCTAACACAGCTGAGCAAGCTTTGGCTTGTGCTCTAGAAAGCACTGTATCTTCTTGGGTTAGCAGAAGTTGTTAATGATAATATAGCACAGAAGGTTGGTGCGAGGGCTTCTCTTAAAAAAATTATGCTTTTTAGATCCGTTCTCCTCTCCAAGGTCTCAGTATTACTTTGACAGAATAAAATTGTTCCTAGAGGGTTACATTACAAAGGCTGAGTCTACCTGATCTTGATGATTCCCAAACTTAGAGAGAGACACACGCTACAATAAATAAAATGATGCTGCAAGTAGCAGGCATTTAGAAGTCCCATACTGGTGAAAATCTGAAGCCAGCCACATACTGTCCTCATTACAAATCAACCTTTCGTGCCTACAGTGACAAACACTACAAGAACAAGCTGGCTTGAAATTCTTAGTCCTTCTTTACTTGACTTTTTTTGCAAATTTATGGGTACTTGAATGGTTTTAGGACAACGGGGAATGGTGACTGAAGATGTCACTGAACACCTTGCATTTACGAATGAAGGCAAATCTTTGCCTCTTGCCTCACTCTGCAGCCTGGCATCAGAGGGCACTGTGTTATTATGGCTCTCATCTCACGAGGGAGACATAAAATAGAGGTTCATCCACATGGACGTAAATAAAAGTCCAGACTCGCTGTCACCAGTTGCATCAGTTCTGTCACACCACAGCTCTAATTCATTCTTCCTACCTGACTACCCCGTGGTTGTTGCAAGCAGTTTACTTTCTGCCTGTAATTGCTGGATCTGATTTCCGTGCATGATAAATACATGCTACGCTGCAGCGGTGGCTGCATTTCAGTGACAGTTAAATGCTTCCCTGCTTAAGCGGTACGCAAAAAGCACAGAGGACCACTTGAAGCCCTTGCAGGAAGCGTGGTGAGCTTTGAGATACTTTGAGGCCTGGGAGGGCCTCAGGCTCTCACTGAATGCTCGCAAAAAGCACTTGATAGAGCATAGTGTTTTGTCTCTTTGAAATTTTTAGCGGTGAGGAGTCCCAGAAAAAATAAGGCAGTGGCACAGATTGCCTTGGAGCACATCACCCACGAGAAGAATCCGAATCCAAATTGGCAGTACACCCAGCTGCAGGAAATCAGCTCCTCTTTCTGATGGAGAACTGAGGCAGGGGACATGCCTTAGGGAAGGCCAAGGAAAGGCTCCCCAAGCCCTGTGCACCCCTGCACCCTTTCACCCATGGGACACTCTACTAAAGGCACATTAGTGAGGAATGGCTCTGCCCCACCTCCTTCACCAGGCTGGAACTATGAGCTACAAGACAACCAACCTCATGCAAAGGATGCAACGTAATGCAATTCCAATATAAATTATGTATGAACATTGTCACACAAGACAGTTGGAAGGCACATTGTGTAATTCAGCAATTCAATCACGTTTGTTGTTAGCGTACAGTACCGTACACTATGGTTGGAGAGGGGAAGTGTCTCAGAGTCAAGTGGATCAAAACCAGTCCATGAGAGCCAACTAAAAAAGGCCATTGTATTTAGTTGAGTGAAGTGGAGAATGAAGTGCTCTCCCTCAATTAAGGGAAGTGTGGTGGAGCTGATTAACCTGCTTGTTACCTTGGTAACCTGAGATTTAGATTGTGAATGAATACATAAGGCTGTGGACACCTTTTATCAGACAAGAGTGATGAACAGTTTGAGTGAGAGAACTACAGGACTGAGCAGAGCTGGCACTTAGGATGTTTGTGGCACAACAGGCTTAATTGATACAGGGTCATCGGTGCTAGTCGATATGTGAGTCACCAATAAATAACATGAGAGGCACACGCAACACTGCAGGTTGTGAGCACAGGCCTAAACACTCAAAATCCTTCATCAGTGCAACTCCCTTGAGCTGCCACAAAGGCCACCCAGCTTCAGGCCACACTGAGCTTCCACAGCATCTCCTGACATCACCAGAGCTGCTGTACGCAAGGTGCCCGTGCTGCACTTCTGCACCTCATCTCTCTGCTTACTCCATTCTTTGTCCTTTGTGTATCTCAGGCTAATGGATAAGAGTTCATATTTATTAACATTAAGCATCTTTCAGCAGCTCTCCACCCCTCTCTAGAAAAGGCCTGAGGCTACATTCTCCCCTCAGTTACCCCTGTCCGATCCCATTGGCTTCAGTGAGACTGAACAGGTGTAAGCAAGGAGAAAATTTGGCCCCCTGATGTCTATGAATTGCATTATCTGTGTTCACCACTGCCTTGACTTTATGTTACTGGCAAGTATAATTAATTTATAGTTTGTCTTACTCTCTTAGTTGTTTAATAAATAGATGAAAACAGAAGACTCCTCAGGGACTTACTCCAGTTACCTGTAATAGAAACTCCCCTACTGATACAGCTTTTTCAGGAATATCCTTCCTACTTCCTCCTCTTTTTATCAATTCTTTATGAATTTTCATTATCTTCTCTGGAATTTGCAGTTCTGCAGAATTTCTTGTGTCATGATGTGATCTGTTATAAAATGGTGACACCCCCAGATGCTGAAAATAGAGACGATAAACCAAAAATATTTTCCATTCGACTTTTGCCAAGACCAACATCTGCACTTAGCACGATGAATACTATCGGCTAGCAATTAGTTACAACAAATCACACTGCCATAAAAGCTGTTGCCTGAATTAAATCAAAGACCAAAGCAAGGAGTCCTCAGGGAAGACAAACGACTGCTTAGGAGATTTAACAATTTTTGTGGGCCTGAATTTAAGCTTTTTGAATAGCAGTTACTGTTCTATATGTTTAGCTGTCTTAGAAAGCTGGAGCTATAGGACTGCCTTCCAACTTGTCCCAGCACTAAACCTATTCTTTATTAAACTAGAAACATATGAATTTGTTGTTTGATACCAGCATAATTAGTTCAATGCAGATAAATGGTGACCTAAAGCAGAAAAGGGAGAGCTTCAAGGCAGTGAGGAGGAACTCCCTCCAATGAGATCATCATAACTGTTTCTGCTAAAATCAGTAATATGGAGATTAATATACTTGAAGCATGAAGAAGGAAATTAGCAATCCTTATGTCTTCCACTGGGCAATTTTTGGTTTTCTGAGTACCTTACAATAGGCATTGTCACCCCTATCTTCTCACTGTGTTATAAAGAGGCACATTTGAGCCCAAGATCATTACTGGCACAGCCTGCCCAGAGGAATCATGGCTGCCCCATGCCTGGAGGTGTTCAAAGCCAGGTTGGATGGGGCTTCGAGGAACCTGATTCAGTGGGAGGTGTCCTTGCCCATGGCGGGTTTGGAACCAGATGGCCCTGAGGTCCCTTCCAACCCAAACTATTCTATGATTCTATCATCTAGCAGATAAAATGGAGAGCAATGACTAGAATGCTGTATATAGGTCCAATCTAACATGCTCCACATCAATTCAAATGAGTCGAATTCTGTTCCCACATGCTTCTTTCATGGATATTGAAAACTCTGCATGTTCCTGTGCAAAAAAAATATCTGACTTGCTTTGTATAGTATCGTTGCTTTTCACATTTTTTAGATACTGTGCCTGGTTTCCTCTGAACTTCTAGTCAAACCTAAACAGATATAGAAGTTTACAGATGCAAACTGCTGAATGACTGGCAGTGTGTTTTGCTGTATCAGCCATGCATTTAGAGTACTTATCGAATGGCCATTAAATCAAGAGCCAGCCACCCGCTCCACACGTGGCACCCTTCTCACCTTCTACTAAATTAACGCCTCTCCTCCTAGACATATGGATTTCCTGTCACTGAAACAGTCTTCTTCCAGTAGAGATACAACAGACTGCTTTTCCAGCATTGTGCAACTTTCAGCTGATAACTAGAGATCGATGTATTATGCATGTTCTACCGCTCTAATAAATACAGGATTGACTTGTTTACTACCACTGGTGTTGCCTCGATTAGCACTGTGTTTCTCTAGGCCATTATTCATTGGTGAGAGGAAGTTAAGACCCACTTGGTTCTCCATTAATCCAACTGTGTGAAACAAAGTGGTTCATTTTTCAGCTTGTGTTGTTTGTTACTTAATGAGGAGAAATCGATTATTACATTGCTATAATTAACACCCTATTTATGAAGTGCAACATCGTTTATTTTTCAGCTTTGAACAACAAACTAGTACCTCTGTTTCTCTGTGGAAATTCAGTCTTGAAAGTTCCCTTATCAGGCCAAAACGTACATCCTGAGTCCACAGCACAGTGCCTTGGAATAGGCTTCAAAACAAGCTTTTTGGCTGTGATCTGGGTCAAGAGTGATTTTCCCTTCTCATCACCACTATTCAGAGTCGATACAAGGATCTAAGGCTCATTTACTGTAGTTGCTCATGTATCTCCAAAGACTGTAAACAGGAAAGAAACCCTGAATCTACTCAACTTTCAAATTCTACCCATATTTCTACATCTTTATATAGCATCTAGCAAAGAATGTCCCAGCGGGACTAGGACTCTTCAGACTACAAATGAAGTCACAATGAACTTGGATCATATTTAGTGCAGGCAGTAGACAGTTTGCTGTCCAAGATCAGCTGCCACATCTAGTGATGAGGCCACCTACTCGACTACATGATGTGCCAAGGCCAACCAGACACCTGGCTATTGTCACGGTAAGGTGGGAAAGGAGAACGACAATGAGTTAAACAAAAGCCCTACAAAATAACAGGAACAAAGGAGGGCATGGACTGAGAATTGAAGAAAGCAGAAACGGGTCCACAGAGGAGGAAAAGCCAAGTAAAAACTGTAGTCTAAAAGATTAGACATGGTATATGTAAAGCATAGGAGTCAAGACAGCCAGAGCTGCTCCAGAAACAGGCAGCTCAGAGCTAGGTGTGTAGGATAGCCCAGGTTATCAAACACAGAAGCCCCAGGGCTGTGCATCAGACCTGTAAGCACCTAGTCTGGTTACCTGAAGTGCCAGGTGCCCAGCACGCTCCACTTAGCCCTCTGCAGATTTTGGACTGCTCTTTCTGGAAACTTAGCCCAGCACAGTATCCGCTGCTGTGCGGCACTTGCATTGTGTATTTAATTACCTGTAACAAGTTATGGCCATTAAGTCCAAGACACGTTTTACAGTGCTGCCAAAGCCATCACTTGTCCACAGACATCTGACACCATCTTAAGAAGCTGTATCGCAGGCAGAAAGGCATCCACAGGTCTAATTCTGCTGCTTAATTCTTACATCTCAGCTAAGTCCAAAGGAGGGAAGGCCCCAGTCATGGCAGTGTTGAGAATATTGCTCCACAACACGGTCATGAAATGACATGAGAAAACGTGAAGAACATTTTCTCTTTAAGCTGCCTCCAGATCTTGGCTACATATCCCACCAGTAAGCCTTCCTGAAAGAGTAATTTGCCAGCTTTGTGCAGCACGTTCATCCTAAACAACTTTGACTGTGTTGTGCCATTCTGAGAATGACGTTATCAAAACAGCCGCACAAGACTCCATGTTCAGAGAGGTGTAATACCTTCCTAATTAAATGGGTTTGGGAAACGCCTCAAAAGATGCTAGGAACCTTTCATCCTGAAGACCCAAGCTGACATGAGGCCATCAGCCAGGCTCTCCTTTTACTTCAGAGCCTTCCCAGCAATGCTGTGTCTGCAGCACTGTGTGCTGATGCCTGCTCAATCACACAGCTTCACTGGGAATCAGAAGCTTTACAGCAGTAGAAGGTCCGACCCTACCACTCCCTCAGCAATGTTCCTGTAAGCAAGTGCCTCATCAGGGTCTGCCACAACCTCTGAAGGGCCGTAGCTCAACCACCACAAGAAGCAGGAGCTGAGCATTTTGAGGAACTACGTTCTGGTACAAGATCCAGCAAGAACCAGGGGAGGGTGCAGCCAAGACCACCTCCAATGACCAAGCTGCAGCTGCTGAGGGCTACCAACCCAACTGCTTGCTTCAGTTCTGCCATGCTGCTCCATGTATTGGCAGTATGTAAAGTAAACCACTTCTATGATTTAAATTCACTTGGTTAATTTGTCCTGAAGCAGGCCAGGAACATTCACAGGACATGTCTGGCGCCTGCTTTGCAGGCTGTAACCATCTCCAACTCAGGGGCAGGAGTGAACCAGGATGAGCACATTCCTACTCAGTCATACCTGGGCCTGGAAGTACCTCGCTCTGCCGCTTCATAGGGATAAACGGGCTTTTTCTCTAAATAACTGAAAGGCAGAATTCCTGTTTGAAACAATATTTAAATGCTTTACCTTTATACTGTAGGTCACACCATGCAACAGCTTAGCCACAGTTTCACCAAGGCACGCACTTGTTATCGCTCAAAATAAATCATGCAGAGCAAAACGCTGCTTTAGACATCCAGACAAATACAGCCCCTGGTCTCCTCTGAACTGATAGGCTATCTCAGGACATAATCACATCCTGAATACATAAAAACACTTGGCAAATACTATAATATTTTTTCTAATTACTGCATATTTATATTGTATCTCAAGTAATTTTGTTTTTCTCCATTCCTCCTCCTCTTCTACTTGAATCAACCATGAAAACTGCAACCAAAGCACATCACATTCCCAGAAATACATCCCTGTTTTTACTGTGGAACTGCAGCAACTGGCTGGACAGGGATGGCCGCCTTATCCCATTAGATATTGTGCTCATCCTGCCCATATTATACTGGAAATCGGGTTCTCATTTAACCTGAGAGGACTGAGGGGACCATTTGTGTTATTCATTTCTCCACTAAAGTGCAAACACACCAATAAAATGATCTGACTAGAAGAAATACAAAGGCTTCTGTAGCTGTAGTTTGGGTTTGTGTTTGCTGCTGGAAGAGGTCAACTCTTAATGGCACGTGAGAAGCGTCTATACAAACGTGCTCACTGCTGGGCAACCGCTCACCTTTAATGGGCAGAAAAATCAGCAGAGACTCATACATATGTTTTATTAATTCTTCCTCCGTCTCGGTCCGTGCAGGCGTGGTGCGTGCAATTATTTAGGAATTTACATACCATTGGCACTAAGGTTTGAGAGCAGATAAGAAAGTTGATTAACTACCACGCAAATAAACTCAATAATGTCTCTGAAGAGTCAAGGCCTGCATGGTGCTGTTCTGGAAAACTGTGAAGCAGGATGCCAGCACCTATCAAACCAGTTAGGTGAGCTACAACTACCAGTCACCTTATTCTGACTCAGAAGTGAAGGATCACACCCAATTCCCTGTTCTAGCCCAACACTTCTTTTGCTCCATGAATGCTAAATAGGAAGAAAAGGTTTAACATTTCCAGGAATGCTGTCGAAAGATGTATAAAAATTTTACTTCCCTTACAAATAGAGTCTCTTTCCAGCTGCCTGCCAGAAAACCTGTGGTTTTTCTGGTGCTGGTTGGTAAAGGTAGAACGTATTATTCTGGGGGGGCTATTTCATCATAGAATAGTTTGGGTTGGAAGGGACCTTAAAGCTCATCCAATTGCAACCCCCTGCCATGGGCAGGGATACTTCCCCACTGGATCAGGGGCTCAAAGCCTCATCCAACCTGGCCTTGAACCCCTCCAGGGATGGGGCAGCCACCACCACACTGGGAAACCTGGGCCAGGGCCTCCCCACCCTCATCATGAAAGGTTTCTTCCTAATGTCTAATCTAAATCTTCCACCTTCCAATTTAAAACCATTTGCCCTCATCCTCTCCCTCTTCCTGATTAGGAGCCCCTCCCCATCTTTCCTGGAGCCTCTTTCAGGACCAGAAGCTGCTCTAAGTCTTGCTGAAGCCTTCTCCAGGCTGAAGAACTCCAGCTCTCTCAGCCTGTCCTCATACAGGAGGTTGTCCAGCCCTCAAATCATCTCTGTGGCCTCCTCTGGATTCGCTCCAACAGTTCCATGTCCTTCCTGTGCTGAGGACTCCAGAACTGAACACAGTGCTCCAGGCAGGTTCTCAGAGTGGAGTAGAGGGACAGAATCACCTCCTTTGACCCAACAGTTTTCTGGTTTCCTTTCCAGCTCACAGGCCTGAGAAGGGGAAAAGGACAAATTCTGCAGGTTTTCTAAGGGAAGTTGGAAGAAGGTGTTTGCTGCAACAAACGTGCAAAAGGAGTTCTCAGAATGCAAAGCAGGTGACCGAAACATGGACCACAATAACAAGCAGTGAAGAAAAAGTCAGGGAACACGGCAATTGCTTCTGAAGAAATAACTGCAGTATCTGTAGGGCAATATTCATATTTCATCTGTTTCAATGCAGTAAATATGATCACCAGCTGCTCTGTAAGATTCATATAACTGAGAGGTATTTGAATTGGATATATGGAACTGTCCTTCACAACCTAAGCTACATCATGTTCAGGTTAGTTCCCTCACTTCCACACAGCGACTTGTAGGCACAGTGCTAGATGTGGTTTTACTCTTTACATATTAATCAGACCCACTGTAGAGGCAACAACAGCTGCTCCTGAGTCTCATTCCAGGGCAAGGAAGAGCTCAAGAGTATGTTCCCTCATTCACAGAGACAGTAAGCATACAAACATCTGCAAACAGCCTATACCATCAGGAGAGTTGTTGTCAAGGATAAACTAAATAAAACCTACATAAAGTATAAAAGATCGTCCTGATGTCTTATTATGACTGAATCACAAATAGTGGCTTAAATTTAGAATCACAGCTGTAATTCTATTCCAAGAAACCTTTCCAAAGTTAAGATGGCTTCTTGGTCAAGCAGATATGACAACAGCATAGAAGCAAAAAGGGTTTCACAATACCAAGTCTTACAAAAATGTAAAGGACTATGGTGGCATAAATATATCATCCATGGCACAGATATGTGAGGGTGAGCCTTGAGGAAAAGACATCTGTTGCACAGATCTGTCTCTGGAATGTTCCAAGAGTAGATCCACATCCAATGGGAAGTCAGTCTCACACGTAGAACAGAAAGATAAACTGCTTCCCCATGAGCACCTGTCTTTTTGCCATGGTCCTTCAGTGCTAGGATCAGCTTGGGAATCTTGCAAAGAATGCCCAGCCTCTGTCCCTGTGTCCATACACACTTCACCCAGCAATGTTCTTAGTGGAATGAGATTCTCTTCAGAAGATCCTGGCTAGAGGAGGCCTACGGTAATCTGACAATTTATCTCAAGACAGACCACTAGGAAGTGGCAAAAAAAAAGACGCTTGATTGTTTGGGTATTGAACAGGCATGGGTCTGTCTTTGCCACAGAAATGTCTGAGCCACTCCACAGAGGAGTCGTTCTCCTTCATTCTCACTAAGGAACCAAATATCACTGCAGGAGGGAAAATTTGAAATGTTTCCCCGTCACTTAGCCCTCTCCTTTTATACCTTATGGATCTGTTTGGGACCAAGGGCACAAAATTATACCCCCACTGCCTTCTGGTTTTTCTATACTTGCAGCAACAGGAACCAACATCCAACGAGGCCACACCAGTCCACACCATGGCTACATCTCCAGAAGGGTGTAAAACCTTGGCTCAGCAGGATATGTCTCAAGCGAGTCAAATTCTGCCATCAGGTGGAATGAAATAGACTCGGAGCGACTATGTATGGATTCACATCAACACCAGATCCCGGAGGCAGAATCTGACGGAGCGTTCTGCCCTAGCTGACTTTGCTAATGGCCGATCTTACCAGCACATGCCACATTCCAGCCTCCCATCGGTACAGGAAGAACTTTGCATAAGTTGACACGAAATAGAGCCTTTCTGCTCAGGTTAGCAGCATTCCTGCCGGACTGGGCTGAGCTGAAGCTCGCTGGAATCCGAGGCAAAGGCAAGCATCACTATGGACTCCAAGACCCAAGCAATTCAAAGCTGATTACACCACTCACCTTTAAGAAGGTAGGGCCAGTGGTGCTTAAAGCAGGGTGAGGCTCGATGTTTTGCTGACTGCTGTTGGAATTGGTAACAGACTTTGCATATTATATCACCGGGGTTTTTTTTTTTTTCGGTTGTATTTCACATGCAGTGTTTTTCTGCTTTTGACTTTGAGGTGTGAGGGGGAAGGCTCTAATCATATGGCCTTGTGCAGATGCTCCATTTGCATTTCTATTAATCCAGGCCCTCCTGGAGACGTTTGAGCATAGGCACAGCATGCTCTGCGTTTGAACTTGTGAGAACCCATACCACTGCTTAATAACTTAATACATATGTATAGCCTCCTCCAGACAGCCCACTAGGAGGCAGGAGCAGGGGGAGGCGCGACCAGCGCAGGGGCTGCGCGCCTCTGTGTAAATGCGTTTTGACAAGGAGGATACCTTGCCAAATAAAGAACCCAGCTCGGCAGTGCTGGGCTGGTGCTGATTTAGGTCAGAAAACTTGTTTTAGCAGAAATTTAGCAGAATTTAGCAGAATTGTACAAATGAGAGCTCACATGGATCTGCTGGAGAACGTTTAAGTTGTCTCGCAGCTTTGCTCGCAGCACCTGAAGTACCAACGATACCTTCCACACAAACTGTCCTACAGGAACCAAAAACAAGGCTGAGTTTTTGTCCCCTTCTACTTTTACCTTCCCTGAACACTGCCTCAGCAGGATACCCAGCCCTGCTTTAGCAAAGTGCCACAATAACCACAAGAAGTGGCAGTTTCCCTACGTTTGGAGATCTTAATAGCCGGCAATCTAGAGCAGCAACCTCTGGATAGAACTGAGCTGAGACCTTCTACAAAAGAATGCCTTTCACTGGAAAATAGTGTCAAAAGTGATTTTTTTTTATAGAAAACACATTCTGGAGCACATTTCTGCAGAATATCTACGAGAGGAGAGATGAAAAGCTCATTGATGTTGGCACAGATGGGTGCAGCTAGGGGCCAGGGCCACTACATTAGCATGCCCACATGGTCTGCGACTGGCTTACATCCCACCAGAGCAGAGCATCCCTGCCCATACAGATCCACCCCAAAAACCTGCCAACCACCTTGCTGCTGCTGCTCCCTGGGATGCCCCGGTCCAAGAGTGACTCTGAAAGAGGCCAGGAAAGGATTTGAATAGGGCTTGGCCACATCCAGAGCAAGTACCAACAGGAGGGAGACGGAAGAGAGGAAGGACTGGTTCTGGATGTCTCTATTTTCTTTTTGCTCCCTCAAAAAAATTGCACCATTCATTTTGACACGAAACTAACCAACTTTCCAAATTTCTTCTCTTCCATCCCCACCATAATTCCTGCTTTCCAGAGAGCTCCAGCAGGTGTTGCAAGAGGTTAATGAGAAACACTCTGCAAGGGCAACACCGTTCTATAATTTTCCTACGCTTAAAGAAAGTGTCCTTTACTTTCTTCACCCCCTGCACCCCTTTGAAGCCCCCATTAAAGTCCTCAGGCCAGGCTCCGTGTGAAATCCGTTTACACCAAATTCCAGGAAAAGGCTCTTAGCTCTCCCATAATAAAACAAACTGGAAGAAATGCTGTCCTCCAGGACTGACACTTGGCTGCAGACGAAACAGCCACACAGGCAGCAAGCGATCCGAACCATAGCCTTTAAAGTGGCAGCTGCAGACAAATGGAAAAATGACATGCTGGAAGCCACGCTGAGAGAGGAGGAAGAGAGCCCAGGTCTGAGAGTCAATCTTAGTCCATCAGCTAAAGAGAACAGATACACGCGGGGATAATTGGTGATGAGACACTTGAAATTAGGTGCATGATAGGTCCTCCACTGCCCAGCCGCATTCTTTTTTGTTACAGTCAATGAGCACTGACGGGGAGGGGGGAGATAAGAACATTTCTTAAACCTTTGCATCCTCCTGTCACATGTCCGTGACACTGTATCTCTCTCACAGACACGCAGACAATCGTCCTACTCAGGCTGTCACGCACACAGCTCAGCTCTGGACACGTGGCTGCAGACAGAGATCATGAAATGGGTCCTTTTCTCGTTCTCACATATCTTGGAAGAAGACAACGAAGCTCAGCTTCCCCGTGGCCCCACCGTTGCCCCCAGCACCCACACTGCTTGCGGCAGTCCACCGCGGGAAATGGAATGGGGGCCCAAGCCAGGAAAGGCTTGTGTCCATGCTTTCTGGGTGGTGTCCCCATTTTCCAGCTAGTGTGGAGCAATGTGGGCAAGGAGGAAAGGCAAGAGAAGCCCCAGGCTGCCCTCACCCACCCCCGAGAGATCACACGGTGCAGTAAATCCCAGTGGCAGAGGGCTGCTCCCCTGCGCTGCCACCCTGCTCAAGATTGCACATTCTGACTTCTCTCCAGTGAAGTTTTTTCCATCCCAAAGCCCACAGACAGGTCAGGAGCGAGTGGGGCGGCCAGGCGAGGGATGCCGTTTCTAATGAAGCCCTTCCAGGTGTTCTGCAGCCACGGAGCCAACACGGCCACCGGCCCCACGGCTCTGGTGTCCTGGGGCAGCGAGCCGGCGTGCGGGAGATGGGCAGTGCCCTCTGCACACCTCAAGGACGCGGCTGGCCCTGGGGCGGTGCACGCTCTGCAGGGCCAATCTCCACACACCAGCTTCACACAGGGGCAGGAAACAGCCAGCGAGCGTTGGGGCTCTTTTTCTCTACTCCAAAACAGCAATGGGTTGTATGAAGTTACCCTTCCAACCACTAGTGCTGTAGTAGAAATGCAACGTCCGGCCTGTGAGGGATCCGCCATCCCACAGGAGGAGCGGCCGCTCCTCCAACAGCCACAGCGTTCCCCATCGGGGCAGCAACGCCCGCTCTTTCCCCCTTTTCCTGACGAGCTTCTTCCAGACGACACAAACCCACACCTACTAATTTACATTAAGTTCATTTAACACCAGTGAAGGAGACCAGAAGTGTCTAACGAGCAAAATGCAACAAAGCTACCAGCTACTGCTAATCATGTTCAGTTTATGCGTTCTGGCTTCGTTCTTATAGAGTATTATTGTAGAATAAATGCTTTATAAGTTCTCTAGGTACTGTACCAGTGAATAACAAAGGAACGAACAAGCTCAATAATCTCCAATCTGGTTTTCTACCGCACATGATAGAGATGCTGTGAATTCTGTGGACAAAGTACAAGAAGAAGCACCCACAAGTACTGAAAATTTAATTAAAAGTCAGAAAGCCATTGCAATGAAGACTCAGCAGAAAGCCATTTATTTTTAAAATCTAATATATTCTTCATGACTAAAGGCTAAAGCACACGCTGACTTACACATTTAGCTGTAACTGATTTAAGCTACTTGATGATTTTTTTGCGCACAGGGTGGCGCTCAATTTGCAATGGAGTAAATTGGCAGAATTTAATTTGGTGGATTTTTTTAACTCTGCAAAAAGAATCCTCATTAAAACCTCACGATAGGCTGTATGCTTTTTTCATCATTAACTAGCCTAACTGCAGGTAAAAGAGATACAATTACAGATTTATATAAATCCTATTGTCAATTTACAGCTCAAAGACTGGTGAGTTACCTCATTTTGAGTAGGTTATTTTTTCCTCTTAACCTTTCTTTGTTTTAATGAGGGTTCAGTTTGTCATTGTCGGGGTGCCTGTTTGCAGGAAAGTTTCTCATCACGTGAAGTAGGTGTAAGGACTAAGGATAGAATTGCTGCTGAATTTCAAACTTGAAGATCTGCTGAATTTCAAACCCTGTCACAAGCTGTGGCTTGGACTTTAAGCCTTTAAACATTCCCCTTTTTCCATGACGACAGACAAACCTCAGGTGCTGCTATCCCCACTCTCTAAGCCCCACAACTGCTCTATTTCTCATGCTTTTGGGCTTTCCACTTCATTCATGACCAGTTTTTCCTTCCTTGCTGTGCCTTATCTAATTTTCTTCCCCCCGAGGGTGGTGGAGCTCTGGACCAGCTCCCAAGGAAGCAGTCATGGCACCAAGCCTGACAATATTCCACAAGCTTTTGGACAACACCCTCAGCCACATGGTGCGAAGGTTGGGGTTGTCCTGTGCAAGGACAGGAGATGGGGTTCCTTCTAACCAGAACATCCTATGATTCTAATCCCACCTCCCACGGATGCACCGTCACATTCTTTGTTCTGCCCCGCTCAGCACTGCAGGCAGCTCCGGGTTCAGTCTGCACGAGCCGTGTAGAGAATGGATGGGAAGAGACAACTCAAACTCAGGACCTCCCAAAAGAAGAGGACAACCAATATTGTCTCTGAGAGACCTTTTTGCTCACCAGGAGCCCAAGGCCCAAGCCAAAGCCCCTCCATGGCCAATGAGGCAGATTCTAAGGTGACAAATTGCACAAGTTACAGAGCTGAGCATCTGCCCCACTAAATGTTTTTCCATTAACTTCAAAGATTAACTAAACTTCCAGATTTAAGTCTTAATCTCCAGGTAGGCTGACACGCTGTGCAAGAGGAAGACTGCCATACAGTGTATTACTTAATAACAACAATGAGAAATGCAAGGACTCCTCTTGTCTGACTGAAACGCTGCCTCCCCTTTCCTCTCCCAAGCCCCTGCAGCACCTACTGAACCAGACTGAGGGGCTGGCACAGGAGGGAGCAGTGGGTCCTGTCAGCTCCCACCACACTGTTATCCACTCCTTTTATTGGAATGCTTTCATAAATTTCCTTACAGATTCAGTCATCTTCATTTTCAATACTACTCTGCAACACATGAGAATGGATACGGCAAGCCAAGGGTGAAGAAATTGTTCCCATAAGCAGACTGAAGAAAGGAATGAGAAACACAAAGAAAAGGGATTTGGAAGAGGGCCTGGATTTTAAACTTCCTTGGGGTGAGGGAATAAGCACGGCTACTACTCTGAGCACTTAGATGTTGAAAGCTGTTGTTTTTCCCTCTTTGAACTTTTTACCAGATGTAGCAATTAAATGATAAAGTTGTCTTTAGCTCATTAGCTGATGAGTTAATTATATGCCAAAATTAACCTTTGTTAAGCTCTTAATAGAGCCTCTTTTATCTGAGTAGCCACAGCCTGTGTTAAAATTCTTAATGATCTCGGCTAAAAATCAATAATTTGTATGACTTCCATGTATGAACTGGGAATTAAATGTATCTTTAAAATGTGCTATAATGATAACCTCAAGCTGAAATTGAAATTAAGATATTCCTTGGTGATTTCAAGGACAACACTTTCACCAGTGCAGAGGCTGGGTAAGCCACTGAAGAACATCGCCACTGGGGACAGCTCTCCTGCCTGCAGCACAAAGATAAATCAAGCTGAGACTAAGACCAAGATTTTGGGTTTTCAAATATTTCTGTGCTGCAGCCCTGAATTTCACATTTATGATCTTTCTATACATACCAATGTTCAGTGAGGAGTGACTGTTCTCTTCTTTAAAAGCTGCAGGAGTGGATTCATTTTGAGACCTAATATACCCCATCAATGATCAAAAGCATCTAATCATTCCCCCATGCAGGGAGCTGATAGATGACGTGCCGTGCTTTCTCCCGCATAATCAATTGCTGGCAGATTTGACAAGAACTCGGCAACCATCCTATAGTTCAGTTTGCATTTAGGATTTTACATTTAAAGGACCAAAAGTCCTATTGTTTGACTGAAATTGTACTCGTTCAGCAGAAGACAACTGAACATCTCTTGCTGAATATTACTTGGTATGGCTGTCACGTGTGAATTGGAAACATGCGTCATTAAATGCATAAACTCCTCAATCTAAAGTGTCAGTGATCAATATTTTAATGCTGTTTTTTTCTTCACGTTCCCATCTCAGTCACCCACAGAAGCCAAACTTCATCTGCCTTCTGGTACCAACTCGGAGATGAGCCATCTGTATAACTGAAGGCTGACTTTGCCAATGAGGCCATTGAAATCACCGTGATGCCAGCAAGGGCTCGGCCAGACTTACCAAGAATTATTCTCTGTAACCTTGAATTACACCATGAGCAGCCAGACTGTTATCTTCAGTTTCATTTTCTTCCCTTACAGCCAGAGAACACCTCCTTCTTGAGAGACGGGCAAGCACGGCTCCATGATAACTTTAAGATGTGCCTTGGCACAGCACCTTCCATCCTGTGCTGCAATGCAGCCCGTGTGGAAGCCCAGAGTTCACCTCATCTGCCAGACTCACTATCCGTGTGTTAATTGTTATTGAGGGGAAGAACAAAAAAAAAAAACCCAACAACAAAAGGCAATTCATAGCTAGTTTTTGGTCTGATAATAAGTTATTTGTGAGAGATTGAAATAGGAAGAAAATAATTATTAGATCTCAGGTTTGCAGTCAAGAATAAAACCATTGTTGTAAAAGGTTTCAAGCATTTTCCAGTTAAAGGAATTCTTTGTGTATGTTTAACAGCATGGATCTGTCTGATATTTACATTACAAGAAATTTGTATAGAATCCATAAATCTAAGGCCTCCCAGACATTCTGGGCTGCTGGAGAACAGCCTAAACGGACTGACCTCTGACAAGCGGGCCTTGTAGCAGAAGGTGCTTCCTTGGGTGCTGTAGCTGGGGCGAGTCAGTTTGAACAGATTGGGTAAGGCAGGCTGGAAGATGGGAATTATCAGTCAAGATTGCTCTGCCAACAGGCACAGTTCATTGTACGATAGCAGGCTGAAGGTTGTACTATTCCCTGGAGCTAGTTTGATAAATAAGAAGGTTATGGGTATGTGACTGTTCAAGCATGAAGAAATTTTTGTTGATATATTCTCAGAAACTAATTTTTTTTTGTTTTAATAACCTGCAGGGCTACTCTTCAGCAAGACTACCAGTCAACTCTGATAGCCTAGGCTACGATAAGCTAAATCACACTCCAGTTCTTAAAAAAAAATCTGGTTTTCTACTGGCTTGCCTTGACTGTGCATAGGAAAGCACAATACGGGCAAAGTAAGACCGAGTCCTTTCAGTTAACTGAAAGAGAGCAGAAGTTACCAGAGAATGGTTGCACCTCTTTAAAGATGCAAATTGATAATGGAGCTGTATATCAAAACAACAAGAGTACTGTTCATTTTTTAAAAGGTGCAAATTGCTAATCTTACTGCAGGCTTTTTTTTTTAAATACCTTATTAAGACTTTCTATCAGTGAAATTGTACACAACATTAAACACTTCAAAAATGCGAAATATGGTACACTGAGGATGCATGGCATCTTCAGTCTCACTTCTGAAATGCAGCGATCTCAGCTACCAACTCCTTGTCACCTCCGCTGAAGAGTCAAAATAAAAAAATTACCCTTCCTACACCTACAGAATAAAGGATCGCATTTTCCTCTTGCTTCTCAACTCACACAAACAGGGAACATAACACAAAAGGTTTTACAGAGCAAGACCTGCCCATGTCAAGCGTTGGGCCAGGAAGCCCACCCTGGGCAGGTTCAGAGGGAGGGAGGAGCCAGGACTTTGCTATGTGCTTGCGTGCAAAATCTTATTTTCTTTTGAAGCATTTAAGAGTCCAGTAAGGATAGCAGAACCCAGGAGAGCCTTAGAGTTGGTCTAGAAAATTAAAGCCCTCAATGACAGCCCAGCTTCTGATATAATACCTCCTGCCTTGACCAAGTTAACTTGGTTTAATTTGACGCGTACTAATTAGGAATGACCTGTCTGCTCACCAGTGATCAGCTGAAAAAGAAGCCTCCACAGACTGCTCTTCCTTGTGTCTTACTGTGAGACATCAGACAAGGCACTAGCTTTCCCGCAGTGCTGAGCAGCCTGCCTCCTTCCTCCTCCCTAAAAAAATCAAGTCCTACAATTTGCCATTGAAATGATGTGCTGCCTTAGGAAATTTCAGATCCCCAAAACTCCATCACACCCAGAGCTTGAATCTGTCACGCTCTCTCTCTCTCTATTTCTTCCAACTACAAGCTCTCCATCCCCTTGTGCAGCTCCTTTCGATTTCGTTTCTCACCTGCCTGACAAGAGGCAGAAGTAGGAATTAGCATTGCTTTCACATCCTCTCCCCCTCCTCGCATCTCAGGGCAGTGATATTTCTCTCTCCGTCAGACAGCCCAGAACCTGACCTGGAACTGGCTGGACGAGGCCACAGTTCTGCTCTCTAAGGGTTTGCTGGCTTGTCCAAAGGCATCCTGAAACCACCCACAGAGTTCAACTGCCTTTAATCAACCTTGTGGCCACAGGGTGTGGGGCCAGCAGGCAGAACGGCTGTGGCAGAACGCACCAAGGCCCTGCTCTGGGCACCAGGTACTCAAGAAGTTGGTTGCTGCTTAATTTGACCTAGAGATCTCCCAAACCATCACACTTCTATAAGACTGGTACTGGAGACATTGATTTTGTCCCACGTGCCAGGCAGTACAAGGCAGGAGGGAACACCGAATCGAACCACAAAGTATTGGGCACCCCCAGAATAATCCAGCTAAAGGACAGTAGCTTTTCAACCACGTTCTTTGGGCAGGTGGTGGAACTTGGAGGCGTATGGGAGGAAGGCATTCCTCATATACACTCTGTATGGTCCCAGAAACACAGTGCTGGAGTCTCTGACCATGTGTTAGGATACAAGACCAGAAGGGCTGCTTAGATGCTGATCCGACCATGCCCCTTTCAGGAGCCTTAAAAACATCTTCACTCTCCTGCATCATAAAAAAAAACATCTGCAGCAAAACACAGACCTACTCCAGTTCTGCACTGAGGCTGAGAAGGCGGTGCCTGAGCCTTGGAGGAGTGACACGAAGGCAGAGGTCTGTCCACCTGCTCCTCCACCCTAAGTGGAAGCTTTTCTTCAGCCCACTTAGCTAGACTACAGAACTGGTGCTTGTTTGCCACTCCTCCTGCAGTCCTTTTGGCCTGTCTCCTTGCTAGGCTGGGTCACATTATCCTGCAAATTCACTTTAGAGCAGGAGAAGTCAGACAAATCTAAATTTAACTTTTGGCCCTACACAATCACCTCCACGGGGACACGGGTATGGTTTCACAAAGGAAAAACTCAGCTTGCATGGGCAAAAATACTTTCTTTCATGACAGAAATTTGCAATGACGGACTGACCAAAAAAAAAAAAAGAAAGAAAGAAATGTTTTTCGCTGGGTTGTAAAACTAGTGGAAAAGCAAAATTTCCTAGCTTTGTATATAGACGAGATGTCAGGTTGATTTGAAATACTTCTTAGAGGTAATCGCAAAAAAGGATGAATAAATGACATACAACATATGTGGAATGGAAAGAAACACAGTAATTTGCCTCACTATTTCACAGAGTAGAGAAACATAAACAAGAACATGCCAGGGGTAGGATGTGATGCTAACCTACTGCAGTGATATGTGCTTTAGCTATGTGGGGAGGCGGAATGGATGGATCCCAAATAAATGCATTGTGCCTTATTTGTTACTTGTCTCAATCCATTCATTATTTCCTACTGTCCTTTGTAGATTTTCTTGTGTGCACAGAGTTCAAGTAAAACTCTGAACGTTATCTGTGCATAAGCCACAGCGAGATCCAGCTAAAGGGAAAAGACCAAGGGGCCAACCCAAAGCTGCCTCCTCCCCCGTGGCTTGCTAGTTTCTCCTCAAAACCACAAGCTGCTTTTTTGCTTTAGCAGGCAAGGCAACCACATCATCTCATGACTCCATACTCAATTGTCAGGTCTTTTCGGTTATGGTTTCTAGAGGCCAAATGGATGAGTCTCAGACAGTCATTGTCCTGCTTGCTATCACCCCTAGGGAATTCTGTACACCTCTTTGTTTGTGTGCACGTCTGCCTGTACCTGTGCCTTGCCTTGACTTCTTTGGGTGTCATTTTTGAGACAGACAGTATGTGTATGAGCACATGCTTTGCCTCCTTGCTCCAATAAAGTGATCACCAGGGAGGGAACTGGGCAGGTAAGAAAACAACACACCCTCTCTCTATCAAACAATAGCGAGCATGCTTTGAGCAGTCACACACCTGTGCAGAGAAACTAACATTGCTGCGAAACCATCACCAGCAACCACTGCAGCTCATCCTAGCTACGTGTCAGACCTTATGGAGATACCTGCACTTCACCAAGCAGAGACACCTCACACACCGATTTGTGTGGTGGTTGCGTCGCAGTGTCAGCCTGCAGATTGTCTCCCCGAGACGCCTCCTGTCCAGTGACCCATGCTGAGCAAGCCACGACCACATAAGCCTCTACTGCAGTGCAAATACCAGGCCCTGAGTTTCTCCTGGCAGCTCCTTCACAGATAAAAAACATTCCAGGCACATCTACACATGTGGCAATTGGACCTCACCTGCGCAGTACAGATACAGACAAATCCAAATTATTCAACATTTCTGAGGCACGGGTGTATTATTGCACAATTAATGGCAATCCAGCCTTTGCCTTCTTATAAATAAGGGTCCAGTCTCTTTCTGTTGTAAACCAACACGTTCTGTTCATCCACAGGGTGTTACTCGCCTTGGGTCCGCCTGTAACTCAGCACCCTTGACAATGCCAGTTGGGCCACTTGGAGCACAGATAGATGAAGGTGTGTGAAAACTTAACTTCTTTCTGGAAAGAGTACAGGCGCCTTTAGAGTGTTTCTGAATGTGCAGTTCAAGGCACAGGTCACCACCCAAAGGTAATTTTGTTGAATAAACAGCGTGATGGAGTTCTGGTTGCGTATTTACAGTTCTTACATTTATGGAGGCTCTGTCATCATTCTCTTATGGAATGCGGTTCAAATTAACAAGTGTGATCAAATTAGCCTGGCTGTCAGGCAAAATGGTCACCCGCAGAAGAAACCTTTTTAAATTGCTATAATCAGTCTTGGCTAAAATAATTGCAATTAGATAGAACAATTTCTTTACTTTAGCTCACTTGGAGTCAATCCAGAGGGGGGCCAGGAAAATGATCGGAGGGATGAAACACCTCTCCTAAGAAGAAAGGCTGAGACAGTTGGGGTTGTGCAGCTTGGAGAAGAGAAGGCTCCAGGGAGACCTTAGAGCAGCTTCCAGTGCTGAAAGAGGGGTGATAAGAAAGATGGGAACAAACTTTTAGCAGTGATAGAACAAGGAGCAATGGTTTTAAGTTAAAAAGCGTAGATTCAGACTGTCCCTTCTTCTGCAGGGGGGTTGGACTGGATGAACTTTAAAGTTTCCTTTTAACCAAAACAATTCTGTGATTCTATGAAAGCCAATAGGCAGGTGGAAAATTTTGTTCTATTTAAGTGCTTGTCAGATTTTTGATAATTATACGCCAGATAAATAGCTGGTTCTGCTGTTCTCGTTCAGGGTTCAGAAGAGGCTTTTGTCTATGTCTTACCAGGTTTTCTTCATGAGAGGAAGAAGGATTCAGACAAGAGAAAATTAAGATCTAAATCCTTTAAGGACAACTAAGGCCCACCAACAGCTTCTGCCACTGTGTCACTGTCCCCATACTTCACAGCGAGTCATTGCGCTGCTCATTCTGCTCGTCTAGGCCAAAGGAAGCCTTTGCTCTGTCTGTCAAGAGCAATCCTAATGTTAGGGGACTCCAAGCATAGGACGGATCGTGGCCTGGCGCTGCCTGCGGCTGTTTGCTTGATGCTGATTTCACAGCCATTGAGGGAGCCCTTAACCTCAGCACTCACAGCTACTTTTTGGCAGGATGTCAGGTAACAAAATTGGCCTTGAGAAATGCCAGACTTTGCCAGTTCTTCCTCAGCAGAGCATCCAGTTCTGTTGTCAGCAGTTCAACCCGGGGTATTCCAGGTGCTTTGCAGTAAGCTCAGTGCAGAAGTGGAACGCTCTGTCCCACCCTGCATTTCACCGGTGCTAAACCACTGCCTTTGTTACAGCATTTTAGAAACAATCCCACTAATTCTATAAGTCTTTTGTATCATAGAGGCATCAACATAAATAAAGAAATCTCTCTAGCTTGGACCACGGTAATGCTGATAGGTGGAATGGTTACAGTCAGGCAAGGAGGGAAACAGTCACTTGTTCTAACCCACAAAACTTAAGATAAATCTTTGTTGGCAGATCCACAATGGAGAGAAAAATTATGCACTTTGTTACTTGGAAAGCTCCACCTGTTATCATATCAATGCGATCTTTTTTTATCAATAATCCGATCAGTTTATATACTAATTAACTGGCTGAGCAGATGCCCAAGACTTTTCCACACCAATCCCTTAATACACTCAGCATCTCTCAGCCACAGGGCAACATTTCTGATCTAGCAGGCCCCAAGCCACTTCCTAGCTTTTAACGCTCAGTAACTCAGAGTAAGTTAACATGGATTTTTCTCTCCTTGTGGTTTAATTTCTGGGAGGAAGCAGTGTGTTTGAAGTACCTGCTGATGAACGCGTATTGCAGAGGTAATGCCATCACTATGGATTCTCTCTCACAGCTCATGTGTTTGTTCAGTATGTTCTCCATTTCCTTCTTGTTTAGTTTAGTATATATGTCTATATGTGTATATAAATATATATTTTTATCTGGGGAGGAGAAGGTAACCTTCTCCATTTTCTCTTGAAACTCTACGGGGTTTAGATTAGATATGAGGAAAAAGTTCTTTGCTGACAGAGTGGTGAAGCCCTGGCAGAGGCTGCCCAGGGCAGTGGAGGAGTCTTCATCCCTGGAGGGGTTCAAAAACATGTAGATGTAGCACTTGGGGACATGGTTTAGCCGGCATGTTGGTGGTGTGTTGATAGTTGGACCTGATGATCTTAGAGGTCTTTTCCAGCCTTAACAATTCTACAAGTAAACATGCAGGGTTTAAAATGTGCAGTTCTTGACTCACAAGCTCGATGTGGGGTCAGGGCTACGGGGACTCGGTGAGGCTGCTGCAATTTGGCATAACGTACAGCAGCGTGTAAAGGTCACTGTCATTCTATAAGGAAATCAATACACTCCCTCAAAAACCTATTAGGCAAAATATAGGCTATGACAGGAAGTTTAGAAAACTACAATAGAGCACCCACTGCTGTGCCTTAGATCAGAAGCACAGCAATGCAAGTGAGAGAGCACTTTGCAGAGCACAATCTCCATTTACACTGCAAGCACAATTTCTCTCGCACCAACCGGAAGCTCAAGAGTTAGCTAGAGCATCTCCACAGCTCTTCTGAATTGTTCCAAAATCAAAAGTGAGAATAAACTTGGGCAACTCAAAGAAAAGGAAAAATACAGGAGGCAAAAGGACACGGAAAGCTTCCCAAGTCAGCTCAGGCAGCCGAAGCCACGTTACCGCTTGCCAAAGCGATGCGTCTTCCAAGTACATTCACATGTGCAAGATCCTCCTCATTTATGTTACTTTGTCAGAATGACTTTCGCTGAGGAGTCCTTTTCAGCCCTGCAGCCCCTTCAGCCGTATTTGCCAAAGACAATAAGATAGCAAAATGTGAATGAGTTAGCCCTGTAGCTGCACATCATTACACGGATGTGAAGAGGAGACAAGTACAAGATGGTTTTAGAAGAAAACTGAAGTGAAAAAGGTAAATGTGTTGTGACCTCAGATCATACGCCACTACTTTTTGAAGTAATCCTTACTGAATCCTTCTCTGCAGCTTCTCAACTCTTGTTTTGCTACAAGTTGTACGTGGCTTACCGATCCTTCCTCCCCAAGCAGGCTGTGGGATGCAGCCCTTCCTCCCCAGCCCCGCACGATCCCATCACAGCAGAGCGTGCACACCCCCACGGGCCATATCCTTGTCTGCAAGCATCACCAACAATCAGACAAAACAAGAGCAACGCAGATTTCCTCCTGACAGAAGGTTTTTTTTCCCCGTTGAACTCACAGTGACAAGCTGCTCGCTGGCATTTCAGAATTAAAACCATTGTTATAAATTGCCAAATGCCTTTTGTATCCGTACAACAATAATGTCTTGTTCATGTACAGGGAGGAACTGCAGCACCTGAAAATCCATTGAGCTTTGTGATCCCCTCTTGCCTCTTTTTTCTGGGAAGCTGAGACATCACAAAGGAAACCCCACCACCACTGGAGCTGCTCGTGAGGGTGCACTGCTCCTTGAATGTGCTCTACCAGAAAACCCCTCTGACTTCTGCTGGCAGAGGGTATCATCATTATTTGATGACTGTAGAATCATAGTCTCTTATAGCTATGCTTAAGCATTGCAAACCATCAGGAAAGACTGAAAATTTGACAATATATTGGACAAAAATGGCTACTAAGCACCAAAGTGTTTCATTGCACAGAGAGGCTGAGTCAAGGGAAGATGCAAAGTGACATCTGTGTCCGTAACACAGTTTCGGTATGGCCTGCAAAGGGTATGTTCCAGTTGAGATTAGAGTTAAAACACCCCCACCCCCAGGGTATTACTCTTTGATTCTGCCTTCTTTAGCTATTGCAGTAGATCAAATTCTTCTTCACTGAACAGAAGGAAAAAGGCGGCATCCAACTTCCACCGAGGTGAGGACACCTCACCACATTAATGGCCAGTTTAACTCCGCTGCATTTCTCCAGCCTCAGCTCGAGGGAGAAGCAATATTTTTGGAGACAACCCCATCTTTGGTACAGCTGCGATATTTCTGCAGAGGTACTATTGCTGCTTTGGTCACACAAGGCACTCCAAATACTTCAAATACCTTTGAATTTGTAGGTATTTGTTGCTAGGGAATGTGCTGTGGGGGGCACCTGTGGGGAGGCAGCCTGCGAGCCCAGCGCAGCACCCCCAGACCCACAGGGCTCCCCAGCACCACCTCAGCGCCGCACAGCGCCATTCGGGTCTGGGGGCTTACGGCAGCCACTTCCTGTCACATTAAAACATAAATTGGAGATTGCAGAGAGCATTCGTCTTAAATCGTGGATCCGCTCTGAAAAGCGGCAGTGTAATCCAGCCCGGTGCAGCCTCGTGTTTGTTGAATCTCAGTGGTTTACAAATAAAATAAAATCTGTTTATAAGCTTTTAAAAAACATCACCTTGTAGCCACTGCAATCTCAGCTTCGAATCTGCAAATCAGGCTGAGCTCCTCCTGCCTTGTGCTTCAGACCCGTCATAAAAGTTAACAGCGCCCGCACGCTCTCGGAGCCAGACCCAGAAATACCGGAGGTGCAGCCAAGGACCACCACTAGATTTGCAATGGAAACTTATTTCCTTTCATACCAACAATACCCTGGTCAGAATAAACCCCCGATTACTCACATATTGTTGTATCGGTTCGGTAATAGGACTAAATAATGTTAAAACCTTAACTCTGCCACTAAAGTAAGCAAACAGGACTGGAAAACAGGAAAGAGGTCTGCAGAGCAAATAAGTGCTGCTTTGATCTACTGCTTTTAGGAATACAACACACGTTAAATTTCGCTCCTGAGTGGAAGAGGGTCAGCAAGCAGAATTTCCACAATAAAAGCTCTGTGGTTGCAGGTGTTCAGGCATATACATCATCTCCTCCCCTGAAGATGAATACCAGGATTTGCGATCAACTTGACACAAAGGATTGTACTGCTCACAGCAGGATTTATTTACATGATGTCCTCCGAGAAGGATGCGCTCTCTCTCTCTCCATCTCCCTTTCAAAAATATGGCAAACAATATCATACCTGCACACTTTTGCCATTTGATCCCATTTTCAGCAGCACATTTTATTTCCAGGAAAGACTGATATTCTCCCACTCCTACACAGCATTGCTTCACTAAAATATTTGAGTCTCTGCCTTTCTCCTGATACCAGAAAAATCGTAGGATGGTTTGGGTCAGAAGGAAACTCAAAGCCCATCCAGTCCCACCCCTGCCATGGGCAGGGACACCTCCCACTGGATCAGGGGCTCCAAGCCCCAACCAGCCCGGCCTGGATGGGGCAGCCACGGCTTCTCTGGGCACCCTGGGTCAGGACCTCACCACCCAACAGCATGAAGAATTTCTTCCTGATGTCTAATCTAAATCTTCCCCCTTCCAATTTAAAGCCATTCCCCTTCATCCTATCATGAAATATTCAAGTTCAAGTTCCTGCATCCAAAGTCTTGATACCTAAGCATCCTCGTGACCTGCCTGGTGAGGCTAAGCATCTCTCCAGGCTTACCCCCAAAAGCCCACCCTGAAGCCACTTGCAAATAGTTTCATTCCAGTATTTCCTGAATAAAAAAAAAAAAATATTTTTTTTAAAAAGAAATCAAACAGAAGTCCCTGTTTATCCCACCCTTAATGCAGCCGGAAGAGGCCGAGCTCTCACCTCCAGACACAGCCTTATTTTATCATTCCTTTCTCC